>NW_022692196.1:197165-350639 GCF_011630105.1 Anneissia japonica
ACTCCTCGAACAGTGTGGGCGTGTGACAAGAACCAGAAATTAAGGAAGGATCAATATTGTCCTGAGAGTTATCCTGTATCAAAGTATCCCGGATTTTCCGAACATTGTCTCAACAAAAAAGACAGAAAACCTCTCAGCAAGATCTTTGTTTGAAACAGTAAATGGATGAACTGATGACTTTGAGCGGTGTAGAAGGTCATTTAAAACCTTGAACAGTTTCTTCTGATCACCTGAACAGTCTTTAACAAGAGCAGAATAGTACTCTGTTTTTGCCTGTTCAATAAGATTAGTAACCAAACATCTTTGATTGCAGTATTTTTGCCTGTCAAGATGAGCCCTTGATTTCATCCATTTCCTTTCAAGTTGACGGCGGATTTTCCGTGCAGAGCGTATTTCATCCGTAAACCAGGGCTTAGATGACTTAAGTTTGATGGTTTTTGCCTTTACTGGTGCATACCGATCAAGAACTAGTCTCAAATCAGTAAAATTCTTAGCACAAGTATCTATATCACAGTCAACGGAGAAGGTATTCAAAAGATGAGCCTGAATATCATTTTCAAATGCAATCATATCAACTCGTCTGAGATCACGTCTCTTAACAATTAAACTGTTCCATTCCACCATTTATCGATTCCATATATTCTTTTATACTTATGTTACATTTTACAAAATTTACCAATCCTAAATTCGACGGCTGAACAGAACCACATCTTGATTTGTAGATAAAGAATTTTACTAATGATAAGATTATTAACAGACTTGTTAGTGTCCAAATAAAATACATTCCTTTGTAAAAGCATTTTTTAACTCGTTGTTTGATTTTTTTTGTTTAAATTCTTTGGGTTACAAAAGCCCACAACTTATCTGCATAAATACAATCATAGAATATAAGCTGAATTTTTTCGGTGTTTGTTTCCCAAAACGTACAAAGATCACATTCTTTAATTTTTTTAAAAGTATTTGTTGTTAAAGGTTCTAGCGACAAATCTATATTAAAACCATTGATATATTTTGTTATTTATTCCTCAGATTTAGACCCAGTAACAAACGCAATGGCATCTTTCCGCATAATACTGGTATTAGTACTGGTGATGGTACAGTATTTATAATGCAGTGTTCTTCCTTGAAGTTATAAAGCACAGTTATTTTCCCTAGTCATTGGGTCCACATGCTGTAAGTGTTGCTGCTGGTAATCAGAGCAGTAGCAAGCAACCCCACCAGGTACCCAGTATACTCCTGGGTGAAGAGAAGCAATGCAGATAAAGGGCCTTGCTTAAGGACACAAGCGAAATGTACAGCGAGGGATTGAAACCCCAACCTATGGTTTGGAACCGAAACCGTTCCCGTTGCGTCAAACCACTTTTATCAATGCATGACTGAAGCCGATGGATTTAAAAACTCTTAATACTTAATATATGCGATTCATTTATTTCAATAGGTACGCAATATACTAGTAGGGTATTATAATTTGTCATGTGTACGTGTGCAATGGAGTTCAATAACTCAGACTATACAGATTTTAGTTTCCATGTGAAGTAAAGAGGGCCTCCACATTTATTATCGATTTTCAGATTCACCATCCAAGGCTTCTCATCTTTATCACTGCATGTCACAGTGCCTAAAAACAACTCCTCAAACTCATCACTTAATAACACTTCACCAACTCCTTTGGTGCTTCACATCTTTGCAAAATGGCCCCTTTTGTTGCATCGCCGACACCTTTTGCTGGACAAGGTTCACGCTGGTGTGCAACCACAACGAGGCCCTCGTTACTACACATGGAAACTACAATCTGTATAGCCTGAGTTATTGAACTCCATTGCACACGTACACATGACATAATTAACCTTTGCATCACATTACCAAATTTAGAATGGATAGGGTTGAAGAATGTGGGTGGAGGGGTGTGGCCATGTAGAGGGCCCGGAAATGCGCTTTCCTCTACTTTTAAAGGTACGTTCGTTAATGTTAAATTTCATTAATTGACTGATTAATTAATTTATAAGGCGCAAATACACAAGGTCCCTATAAAGCGCTATGAACAAGTAAACAAATGGTATGGGGAATGTAAAGAAAAAGCAAATAATGCAGAAGATTCAAAGAACAAATAAAAACAAAACAAACTATCCTAAAATTAACTAGTAAAGGAAAACCACAGAAACAAACTAGTGCAGCGACTCCCTGAGGGAACCAAAACCATTGCACTGTTTTCTTACAATTTGGGACCAAGCCAGATTATTACTCACAGGCGCTCTAACGGTTTTTAGCATCAAACTAGCCTACCAACAAAACAGAGGCAAGAAAAAAAAAACTTCATTGGAGAAAACATGAGATCTCAAGGATGCAAACAGGTGAGTTTTAAGTTGCTTCTTAAAAGTGGCCAACGAAGGAGACAAGCGAATAAAAACTGGCAGATCATTTGACAGTTTAGGGTCGGCAACACGAAATGACCTTTCTTCAATTAATGTTTTGACAGCATTTGGTGTGAACAACATTGAATTGCTTGAAGTAGAACGGAGTGTTTCATTACAGGTTGTTAAGTGGAGAGTTTGAGATGGTCATGTAGGCATTAGTGACAGTAGTGAAGGGTCTTGCAGTTCTTTGTGTGTAGGTGTGATGCTTTGATCTAGGAATGAGTTTAACAAGAAGTGCAGCTGAGCTTAGTTGATGTTCAAGTCCTTCTCTATGTGTTGTAATAGTCACGACTTGATGTAATGAGATCATGCAAAAGCTTCTTTGTTGCATCTTCATTAATGAAACGTTTGATGTGCCTGATATTTCGGACGTGGAAGTTCACTACAGCAGGGGTGGCGCCAGGATTTGCCCGACGGGGTGGGGGGAGCGATGCCCCGACGAGGGGGTCAGATTTTCCCGACGAAAGCAAAGTGGGCGTGGTCGAGCTTCGAATAAATTGTTTCGAAAGTGATCCTTGGCGCGAAGCCCCGAAAATTTGGACAATTTAGGGGTTTCAAAGGCTCATTAAATCGATTTTAGAGTCTACTAATATGTAGAAAATATATATAATTTTTTTTTCTCCCCGACGAATTGTGCTTTTTCTCCCCGACGGGGACCAGCTCTCCCCGACTGTGGGGGGGGGGGGGCTGTTGGTAGAATGGTTGGTAGATGGTTCGGTTGGTAGATGGTTCAGTTGGTAGAACCATGGCAGAACTAAGTCTTCTCGGATAAGGACTGGAGGTCTAGTGTGTACATCTGGCTCGTCTATTCATGAAGTATGTTGACCTAATGAACGTGATTCAAAAACGTGCACAATATGGTTGAACCAACTTTAAAATGTCGAACAAAAACGTACGTGTCGACACACAATAACTTTAGAAAATTGCATTCAAAAGTATTTTAGTTCATCGTACCGTTGATTGTATTCAACAGATAAGAAGCTGTTCATGGCACGTTTTTTAGCTCCGATGAGGAGCTATTGGAGTATCCTGCTGATTGCGTGCTTTTTCGCAAATTGATTGTGCTTTTTTCACGACTGGTTGACTTTGCTCTTTTGCTGACTGCTGATTGACTGCTTTTTTCCCCCATTTTTTAGAGAAGAAAAATAACGGGCTCGTCCGGGAATTGAACCATGGACCTCTCACACCCTAACCTACATTCATGCCTCTAGACCAACAAGCCATAGTTACTATGTCTCACACCCTAACCTACATTCGTGCCTCTAGACCAACAAGCCATAGTTACTGTGTCTCACACCCTAACCTACATTCATGCCTCTAGACAACGCAATAGTTACTATGTAACTAGGAGATCTAGGAATACTCGGCTGATAGATCTTTTTTGCTGATTGATTAATAGATCTTTTTTTTCATTTTTATAGATAAACGCATAACGAGCACGTCCGGGAATTAAACCAAGGACCTCTCATACCCTAACCTACATTCATGCCTCTAGACCAACAAGCCATAGTTACTGTGTCCATGCTGTGTCTCACACCCTAAGCTACATTCATACCTCTAGACCAACGAGCCATTTACTGTGTCTCACACCCTAACCTACATTCATCCTCTAGACCAACAACCTATAGTTACATGTCATTTTGAAGGAGCTCTAAGAATACTCGGCTGACTGATAGATCTTGCTGATTGAATTTTTTTCCCTCTTTGTTTGTTTGTTTGATTGCTTGATATTTTTTTTTGTGTTGGCGGCCATTAGGGCCAACACTCTACTGCCACTATTATACTACCCTCATCGAAGCTTTCAAGATTACGAGAACTTGTTTTTTTTTTGTTAAAAAAATCATCCTACTTGCAATGTTTGCTGGCACACAATAGGTAAATTGTAATGCATATAATTTATAATTATGGCCTCTAAAACCTAATGTTACTGAGGGGAAATTTAAGTAGGAATGTTTAAAGTTATATTTTAGATCTACATGCCTTTCGAACGGACCCCCAAAAGTCCCGGGCCCGTACCATATATATACTGTCTCTTATACACATCTAGATGTGTATAAGAGACAGTCAGTAAAATTCTTAGCACAAGTATCTATATCACAGTCAACGGAGAAGGTATTCAAAAGATGAGCCTGAATATCATTTTCAAATGCAATCATATCAACTCGTCTGAGATCACGTCTCTTAACAATTAAACTGTTCCATTCCACCATTTATCGATTCCATATATTCTTTTATACTTATGTTACATTTTACAAAATTTACCAATCCTAAATTCGACGGCTGAACAGAACCACATCTTGATTTGTAGATAAAGAATTTTACTAATGATAAGATTATTAACAGACTTGTTAGTGTCCAAATAAAATACATTCCTTTGTAAAAGCATTTTTTAACTCGTTGTTTGATTTTTTTTGTTTAAATTCTTTGGGTTACAAAAGCCCACAACTTATCCGCATAAATACAATCATAGAATATAAGCTGAATTTTTTCGGTGTTTGTTTCCCAAAACGTACAAAGATCACATTCTTTAATTTTTTTAAAAGTATTTGTTGTTAAAGGTTCTAGCGACAAATCTATATTAAAACCATTGATATATTTTGTTATTTATTCCTCAGATTTAGACCCAGTAACAAACGCAATGGCATCTTTCCGCATAATACTGGTATATATAGTAAAATAAAAGGTAAAATAAAATTAACAGCATAAACACTTCTTAGTAATTATTAAATTATTTTTTAGTCTTAAACTTAGTGCCAATTTCCCAGTCTTTTATCGCCGTTGAATTTTATAATACAAATTGCTGTGTATATCTTCTTCATACAGTATGAACTACAGTATTTTATAAAATTTATCTCAGTCAAATTGTATAAAATAATATATATGAAGAAGATATACACAGCAAGAAGATGCAGATAGGAATCATAGACATTATATAAAGCAATATAATTAAATTTACATCAATAAACCTGTGTCCTCATTTAGCATGGCAAAGACTGACATGTCATCACAATGTCAAACAATCGACAGAGGTAATAGCGTTAAGCTGTGAAAAACCCTCATTGTTTAGGGTGGATATAAAAAGATTGTTAGATTATCAGGGGCTAGAAGCCTGTAAAGAACACGTGAAATAAAATTTAAACATTGTTCTTGTTCACTCAAGTTTAAAGGTAGGAAATGAATGGATGGATTTAATTGTTGTTAATACCAAGTATAACCCACAATAATCTGCAGAAGACTTATTTCCAGTAGAGTCTTTCTCATGGTGACTGACTTACGGAAGGAAAATGACCCATAACTATGAGCATGGTCTTTGAATAATGTAGCAGCTGTAGAGAGCCGTTTAGTTCAAACACAGAAAACGTTTTCTATTGTCCAAATCATTTTACAAATGACGGGTAATGAAATGAACCGTAGCATCGGGGTAACCCTCTTCTCTTCCGAAAGATGCAATGGATTCACACGGTCCAGAAGGGTAACACTGGACAACCCATTTTGAAGACATGGTTGTACGAACCGAACTCTGGGCGGGTATCGGCTATAACCAGCACTGCTATAGTATGTGAGCATCATTTTATTATAAAAGAAAAATATCGGTCCAATTTAAATTGCTGTGATAAAATTGTTTAATTTCTTGATAGGGATCAGACAGCTTAAGGATTTTATCTGGAGTTGAGTGGGGTTAAATAGCTCAGTGGTTGAGATGCTTGCCTTCTGATCCTAGGGTCCTGGGTTCAATTCCTGTCACAACAGGACTTTTTCTCACAACCAAAACCAACTCCACTCCCTAAGACTCATAAAAAGACTTGCTTTATAGAGCATCATTCTCATCCTGCAAAAAGTGGCGAGTGTACTTGCTGTTGGATGTGAAGCAAATTAATAAATAAATAAAGAACACATCTATCCAACATTATACTCCATACCCTGGGAAAATAATATATCATGATTTCTAAAAAGATATCATCCTTCATAAAATTTGAAAAAAGAAATCCTAAAAAATTTAATTAAAACATCAAATTTTTTTCAAGAAATTCAAAAAGAATCAAATACAGTTAATATTAAATTCTAATAGAGCTCTGTCCACACTATAAAATTTTCTTTGACAAAAAACTGCTGTATGCCCATATATAGTCATGATGTGCCCATATATAGTCATGATGTGCCTATATATGGGCATGATCTGATGTCATCATGGCCATATTTAGGCATGTCACATTTATTTGTCAAATAAAATTTAATAGTCTGACAGAACAAAACAATTTAGTTTTCAAAGACTTGAACATTTTTATTACAAAAAATCTTTATATCGCCTGTTAATTTACGTGGCTGCAAAATATGTATTGCAAGGATGGGCATTAAAATATAATTTAATGTAAATATGCTTTTTACTGGTTTCTCAGTTCTAATACAGTATTACTTTTTACAAATGATAGGTGTAGAGCCAAAAATGGGTTTTCTAGTCAAAGATGATAGGCAGGGACTTAATTTCAGTTTTCGAGCCACATGAAAATTAACCATGGGGTGTAATTCGTCCATGTGTGATGTACAAGAACAATATTATGTGCGTCTCAGCAGTTTAATGATCATCAAAAATATATTTTCGTTGTAATTTAGACTTGGAAGACATTACTGTAAATGCTTGAATAAGTGCTGTGGCGCTATAACATTCTTGGAAGCATCAGTCCAGCGCTTATTCGAGAGCGGTGCTTATAAAAAATATTGGCTTTGCGCTTTCCACGCCCATTCCTATGTTGCCTATTTCACGTATTCACGTAGTTCGGTAGGCCTATTATAGGTCCTATCATCATAAATAAATGTTTATAAAGAAATGCTTGTCTTCACTGTGTTATTTATTCATTTTAACACTATATATTGTATTGAAAACCCTGTTTCTTAAAGTGTTTCATTACACACACGGTAATATATATTCTCGATTGCGTGCCGTGGCGCTTATTTGAGAGCAGCACTTTAACGAAAAATTAAGCTTGGTGTGGCGCTTATTCAAGTTTGTTTGTTTTTATTTCGAGCTCAAAAAAATATTACATTGAAAAAATTTACAAAGCAAAACTATTCAGAATAACAGAAGAATACATCAAAAGGGTAAAAGAAATCAGACACTCCACAGAACATGAACGAATGGAAAGAAAAACAAAACAATTATACGCATCAGAAAAAAAAAAAACAGTTCAGAGGGAGCATTCCATAACCCTTTAAACCCGAACGTTTGCGTTTGCTTCCACAGAGCGGCGCTTATTGGAGCATTTACGGTAATGTGAATATACAATTTCAGTAAATTAACTATAACTTTTGTTAATGTTATTAACTAAACAAAGAGTTTACAGCTTTGAAGCATGAATTGTAAAAAAATACAATTATATAAAATTCTTTATAAAATAAGGTTGAATCATTGGATAATGTCCAATCTAAATACGATATAGCAAACAAGTCAAGTTAATTTTAATGTACAAATTAATGTACATAGACAAATTACTGTATTAACATTTTCATTTAAGATTGACATATCTGTTGACACCAATAAGTTTTATCTGACAAATACCTTTGATTTCTTCATATATGGATGTGACATGACATCATCATATTCATATTAAGGAAATACCAAAATCTATCACAAAAAATATGTCTATATCTTAAGGCAGGGCATGCACGATCAGACTAAGGGTTTGTGCATCAGTACCAGTAAACAATGTTTGATCAGACATTTTCTGGCTTTCAGTATACTTGGAAAGATACACGACTTGGTGGTTCAAATACGTCTGAAACTAATACGTCTGACTACATCTGATAATGTATTCCTGGTTTAAACTAACTCCATGTACAATAGTAACAATTTGATCAGATATGTCTGAAAGAAGAATACACTATCAATGTCTGTTCAAACATTTTCTGAAAAAATGTGACAGTGTATGATGCATAGGTGTCATATGATTTAATTTACCGATTCCAATTCGTTGCTACTAAACGATGAGTTGACATTTTCATGGTTTAATAGAGCCTTTCACTTGAATGAAAACCAACTTGGCCTCATCTTTTCGGAGATTCTTGATGTTGTATACATTTCCTAAAAGAGAAATAAAATGATTCCTGAGTAATCTTGTCTAAATCGAAATGGTACTGAGTCTACAGGAGTTTCTGCTTGCATTAGGTAATTCTATTCATAGAAGAAGCCTTTTTAATAGAGTGTACCTGTCTGTTTTTAGACATAGTACTAGCCTAGGTCTAAATGTAACTCTATAAAACTGACTAAAAGATTGAAAAGTCTTTAGTACAGTACTGAACAATCACAACTCAAGTGTTATCATAATACATCAAGGACATACTGTAAGTACAAACATTTAGTAAAATACTGAACAATCAAGGATATACTGTAAGTAAAAATGGTGCTTCAATACACTTTAGCCCTTGTTAAAGCACAGACATTTTGGCTCCATATAGCGCTTCATGTTTTGCACACATTTTTGACAAAAAAAAAATCAAGGACTTTTTAAGGATTGTACAAAAAAAAAATTTTTTTTTTTTTTTTTTTTTTTTTTAAATATTTGGCTTAGCGCATACTGTGCACATGTTGCGCGCCAGGTTTTACCCTCGCTGTACTACACAATGATTTCATAAATAAAGATCATTAAATGTAAACAACTATTAATAAAATTTTACACCTACAGTATTTCATTCCATATGTGTTTGTATAATATTTAAGTAAATTCTGACATCAGGGAAATGAGAACACGGTTTTATTGAAATACTGCGAATAAAAGATGGTGTTTTTGTTCATGCTCAATTATCTTACGCTGAGAAAAACAATGTGATGATAATTAATAATGATAACATCAAAATAATAAAAATGACTTTCTACCTTTTGGGATGAAGAACATGGCACCTGATTCCAGAACCGATACAGTCTCATGAATCTGAACAGCAACCTTGCCACGCAACACCCGAAACACAACTGTATCATTACGTACAAACTGAAGGCCTTTCTCTTGTAATGGACGAATTATTAATTCTCCTTAAAAGACAAGTAAAAAATATAGAATGAGGTATAACATAGATAACATAAAAGGGATTTAGAAGTTCAATTAGCAATAATATTGAAGACTATTAATCATGCATTTTGCCCCTTTATGTGTGTGATGACATCATCATGTCAATATATAGGCAAAACACTAAAACTTGTCACGTGAAAACTGATTGTATGGACAAAGCATTAAGCCCTTCCCATAGTGTAAAATTTTATGTGACAAATAAATGTGATATGCCCATATTAACTTTGGTGTAATATGACGATGTCCACATATGGGCATTTCACACAAAATTGTATTAACACAATTTGATAGTGTGGAACAGGGAAATCACAGCCACGGCTGAATTACATGACATTTACAAATATTCCTGTTTAAAATTTTAAACATTAACTAAGCATAGCACAAGACATTAAACAACAACAACAATAAAGATTTAACATTTAAGCAACATTACATTTGGAAACATCAGAAATGGAAAATAAAATACATATACAGAATTAAATTATTATCCATAATCATATATTATTAATTAATCAAATCTAGAAAAAAAAAAACAAGACAAAATAAAATCAAAGCATTGCACGCCCCTCTACCCCCCCAAAAAAAATTACTCGCGTTCCCCAGTCACTCCCCAAAAATCACGGTCAAGTAGTTAAAAATCACCCATATTTTACGAATTAGCGCCCATCAACTGATCGAGTCCCCCTCCCAACTTCACTTTCGCGACCCCCATCAGCCACCCCCCCACCATTTCAAGACTTAACTGGTACACTGGATCTTTGATTTAAAGGCTTTATCACAAAAAGACTTGGTTCTACCAGCTGATCCCTGAGCAAGTAGCGTCTCAAACCTGCCAAGATGTGGCGCACACTATGATAGCGATATAAATCCTCACAGGTGGGAACCTTCACTTTAAATACTGATACTGCATTAGATGTGTATAAGAGACAGGTGTGATGTACAGAACAATATTATGTGCGTCTCAGCAGTTTAATGATCATCACAAATATATTTTCGTTGTAATTTAGACTTGGAAGACATTACTGTAAATGCTTGAATAAGTGCTGTGGCGCTATAACATTTTTGGAAGCATCAGTCCAGCGCTTATTCGAGAGCGGTGCTTATAAAAAATATTGGCTTTGCGCTTTCCACGCCCATTCCTATGTTGCCTATTTCACGTATTCACGTAGTTCGGTAGGCCTATTATAGGTCCTATCATCATAAATAAATGTTTATAAAGAAATGCTTGTCTTCACTGTGTTATTTATTCATTTTAACACTATATATTGTATTGAAAACCCTGTTTCTTAAAGTGTTTCATTACACACACGGTAATATATATTCTCGATTGCGTGCCGTGGCGCTTATTTGAGAGCAGCACTTGTCTCTTATACACATCTAGATGTGTATAAGAGACAGGTCCAGAAGGGTAACACTGGACAACCCATTTTGAAGACATGGTTGTACGAACCGAACTCTGGGCGGGTATCGGCTATAACCAGCACTGCTATAGTATGTGAGCATCATTTTATTATAAAAGAAAAATATCGGTCCAATTTAAATTGCTGTGATAAAATTGTTTAATTTCTTGATAGGGATCAGACAGCTTAAGGATTTTATCTGGAGTTGAGTGGGGTTAAATAGCTCAGTGGTTGAGATGCTTGCCTTCTGATCCTAGGGTCCTGGGTTCAATTCCTGTCACAACAGGACTTTTTCTCACAACCAAAACCAACTCCACTCCCTAAGACTCAGAAACTGTCTGTTTTTAGCCATAGTACTAGCCTAGGTCTAAATGAAACTCTATAAAACTGATTAAAAGATTGAAAAGGCTTTAGTACAGTACTGAACAATTACAACTCAAGTGTTATCATAATACATCAAGGACATACTGTAAGTACAAACGTTTAGTAAAATACTGAACAATCACAGCTCAAGTATCATCATAATACATCAAGGATATACTGTAAGTAAAAATGGTGCTTCAATACACTTTAGCCCTTGTTAAAGCACAGACATTTTGGCTCCATATAGCGCTTCATGTTTTGCACACATTTTTGACAAAAAAAAAAATCAAGGACTTTTTAAGGATTGTACAAAAAAAAAAAAAAAAAAAAAAAAAAAAAAAAATTTTTTTTTTTTTTTTTTTAAATATTTGGCCTAGCGCATACTGTGCACATGTTGTGCGCCAGGTTTTACCCTCTCTGTACTACACAATGATTTCATAAATAAAGATCATTAAATGTAAACAACTATTAATACAATTTTACACCTACAGTATTTCATTCCATATGTGTTTGTATAATATTTAAGTAAATTCTGACATCAGGGAAATGAGAACATGGTGTTGTTGAAATACTGCGAATAAAAGATGGTGTTTTTGTTCATGCTCAATTATCTCGCACTGAGAAAAACAATGTGTGATGATAATTAATGATGATAAAATCAAAATAATAAAAATGACTTTCTACCTTTTGGGATGAAGAACATGGCACCTGATTCCAGAACCGATACAGTCTCATGAATCTGAACAGCGACCTTGCCACGCAACACCCGAAACACAACTGTATCATTACGTACAAACTGAAGGCCTTTCTCTTGTAATGGACGAATTATTAATTCTCCTTAAAAGACAAGTAAAAAATATAGAATGAGGTATAATATAGCTAATATAAAAGGGATTTAGAAGTTAAATTAGTAATAATATTGAAGACTATTAATCATGCATTTTGCCCCTTTATGTATGTGATGACATCATCATGTCAATATATAGGCAAAACACTGAAACTTGTCACATGAAAATTGATTGTATGGACAAAGCATTAAGCTCTTCCCATATTGTAAAATTTTATGCGACAAATAAATGTGATATGCCCATATTAACTTTGGTGTAATATGACGATGTCCACATATGGGCATTTCACACAAAATTGTATTAACACAATTTGATAGTGTGGAACAGGGAACAGTTATATTGTTCCCTGGAGTGGACAGAGCATTAGCTTATAGATCATCACATTCTTCCATACTACACAATGTGGAGAGATGCATTCACAATGTGGAAAGATAAATATCACAATGTGGAGAGATAATCACAATGTGGAGGGATAAGTTCAAAATGTAGAGAGATCAGTTTACAATGTGGAGAGATACATTCACATATGGAGAGATAAATATCACAATGTGGAGAGATAAGTTCAAAATGAGGAGAGATCAGTTAACAATTTTGAAACATAAGGCCACAGCAATGTGGAGAGATACATTCACATGTGGAAAGATAAATATTACAATGTGGGGAGATAAGTTCAAAATGTGGAGACATCAGTTAACAATGTGGAGACATAAGTTCACAGCAATGTGGAGAGATACATTCACATGTGGAAAGATAAATATTACAATGTGGAGAGATAAGTTCAAAATGTGGAGAGATCAGTTTACAATGTGGAGAGATACATTCACATATGGCGAGATAAATATCACATTGTGGTGAGATAAGTTCAAAATGTGGAGAGATCAGTTAACAATGTGGAAACATAAGTTCACAGCAATGTGGAGAGTTACATTCACATGTGGAAAGATATATATCACAATGTGGAGAGATAAGTTCAAAATGTGGAGAGATCAGTTTACAATGTGTAGAGATATATTCACAATGTGGAGAGATAAATATCACAATGTGGAGAGATAAGTTCAAAATGTGGGGGATCAGTTCACAATGTGGAGAGAACAGCTTTGTTGAGAGGTATGTTTACAATGTGGAGAGATCAGTACATAATGTGTAGAGATCAGTTCACAATTTGGGAGAGATCATGAGTTGCGATATAAATCCTCATAGGTGGGAACCTTCACTTTAATTACTGATACTGCATTTTAATATAAACATATACTGATAGATGTTTCCACAAAAAATAGCTGAAAGCTATCCACACTATCAAATTTTATTTTTTTATTTTACTAAGGCCGAGGCCGTTATAGCTGTCAATTTTACTGGTAAAAATAACAGGTTAACCAGTAAAAAGTTTTTGCTTGTAAAATAAATTAAAAAAAAAACCACTTATTAGGCATAGGAAGTCTAGGCTGGCCTTCTTTCAATAAATGCCTATTGCCTAGGCTTTGACTGTATGTGTTATTGTTTTTTCAAGTCATTAATCCCCACTCAAACGTGACACCTCAATAAGAGCGCATAGCTGAATTTTCATGGACAATTTTACTAGTAAAAATGCTTCAATTGGGAGAACAATGATATGCCCATATTTGTTAATAATTTGACATCATCCTGTCCATATATGGGCACATCATATGGACAGAGCTTTAGGATACTTTTATTAGAATTTTTATCAAATTCTCTTTTGATAAAAAACTGCTGTATGTCCATATATAGAAATGATGTGCTTATATATGGTAATGACGTGATGTCATCATGACTATATTAGGCATGCCACATGTTTTTGTCAAATAAAACTCGATAGCCCGAGCAGGCATTAAAGAACATTATTTTACTGACCTGCAGAAAACGACTTCTGATATAAACTCTTGCATATTGAAATGTTGTCAGTCTTTTTTGACGGCTTACCGTTTGGACCATAGAACTGATTCATTTCCCCTGTCACTATGGCATCTATATTAGCCGATACAATTTAGAAATATAATCTATTAGTAAAGTAATAAAACCATAGGATTATGTGCTGACATATTATTATTACTAATATTATTTACATCATTTATAGCGTCGCCTTTTCTTTGCAGATACAAAGTGCTTCTTTTCCCTGGTCTTTGGGTGCACAAGTGTTGCTGCTGGTAAACAGTGTATGAGCAGGCAAACCCCACCAGGTATCCATTTATACTATTGGATGGTGAGAAGCAATGCAGGTGAAATGCCTTGCTTACGGACACAAGTGAAATGTACAGCGAGTGATTGAAACCCAGACGTCGAGGTTGGGAACCAACTCGCTTTCGCTGTGCCAAACCGCTTCTAACAATACTATAGTTATTTTTACCATCATCATTAAAAATATTATTATTATTATTATTATGCACAGTCACCGCCACCGTCATTGTCATTATCATCATAATACCATCTTTAATCTACTTCTGTATTAGTATAGTATTTTTTACGAGTGCCAGATCCAGAAATTCTAAATAGAGGGGCATGGGTTGAGGGAAAAAAATTCATAGATGGGAATGTTAGAACACCTCAGCCTACAGCCATGGTGGTAAGAAATTTTATGAAAATGGCACCGAAAATTTGAATATAAAAATCTTTCTTTCTCCATCTTTTAATAATCTTGAAAAATTTCGGGGAGCCTGGACAGGCTAGGCCTCCCCTCCCCACACTTAGTCTGCCACTGGGCACCACTTATATTATTGTACAAATATAATATCTCTATTATAAAATGGATATCTCTAATCAGAATCATCATCAGAATATCTCTAATTCATTAATTAAACTTATGAGGGCAGCAGACAATGATTTTCTCAAACTTGAAACCGACTGTCTCAAAACTGCAAAAAAAAATTAAATATTACCAATTTCAACCTCCTCGTCATTGCTTGGATTTATAACTGTTACTGTGGGGTTTACTTTTTCTTCCAACTCCACATCAGAGAGATCAGTATGAACTGAGAGATTGTGAGGCGTTTTGGGGATCACTTTGCCTATCAAAAACAAAAATCACTTGATAGTCATATTATACACAAAATAATTATAACACTGATTATTATTGTTTTATGACTTTATTATATCAAATAAATTAAATCAATATTATTAACAATAAATATATACCTGGTAGGAACGAATTAAGTTTATGAAGTGACATCAGTCAGATAAGAATAATTAAATTATACAACATTATGAAGATACTATATACTATACTGTGGATTACTAATAGTCAAGTGATTTCGTACACTATTTGACATAGAAGCCGAAGGAACCATCATTTAGTAAAAAAAATTGCCTGAAGCAATGCAGTGGTTAATGGGGGGGGGGGGGGGTTGATGAAGTTTAATAGTGGCTATTAAGTAGGCCTTACCTCCTGGTAGACATTTGTTTAATAGATTAAAATGTATTGTAAACATTATTATGAATTATTTCAGCGTTGCCTTATTTTCTTCAGTTCTTTTATAGGCAATCACCTTGTTATCTCATAATCATTATGCCTTTCTAAGATGGTCTAGAAACGCCGTAGAGCAAGATTTGTTAGGTTCACTGTGTGAGTTCCTAGCAACGAAATATTCCATCGTGTTGTACTGTAATAAAACACCCCAGCTTTGATTTTTTTTGCACACAAGACGCAAAAAATCAGAGGCAATATCGATAATGGATCAGTCAGGAATAGGAAAATTCAGTGCAAATAAAAGTCATAGTGATGAAAATGGGCAATCATGATAATGACAATGGGTGATTAAATGTTGACGTCCATGATGGCATTGGGTGGTGATGACGATGATCTCAATCGATAAAGTTTGTGACTGTGGGTAATTACAATAGATAAAAATGACAATTGGCGATGGCAATGGATAATGGAAATGACAATGGGTGATCATGATGAAAACAGAAATAATGACAATGAGTGATGACAGTAGGTAACAATGTGTATTAATAGCAATAGGTGATTATGATGCAATAAGTGATGATCACAATGGTATTAATGACAATACAACAAAATTATGATGAAAACGGTTCAAGATTATGACAATGGGTGATGATATGATGATATCGATAACAAGGAAAAAAATTAATGACAATAAAGAGAATGGGAAATGATGATGGTAACAATATCCAATAACATGAAAATGACGATGACAATGGCAAATGACGATGACAATGGCTAATGATGATGACAAAGGCTAACAACGAAGATCATAAGTTCACATAAAATTTATAACAATATACGAATGATAACATACGTTTTCTTCTTGGTTTAACAGAGGGTGGAGATGGTGTTGGTATTGTAGGCGATTGAATACCCGACAGAGAAAAACCACCCGATTTACGTCTCTCATAGATCGGCCTCTCATTCCTCCAGTATTCCAAAGGTTTCACGCGATGTCTTTTGGTTCGGCGTACGCCATCTTCAATCATTTCAGGAGGATCAACTACAGAAAAAAAAAAATAAATAAAAAAAAAAAAATTATAACAATACCATTCCAATGTAAAGAACAATGGAATATATCCATTTGTAAGGATGTCAATAATTATAGTTCAAAAAATGATCTTACAGGTTTTACAGTCACTAAAAGTGTTTTAAATATTTTTATCATTATCCAATATAAAAAATTCAATAGCTTCTATACTATGTAAGTTGACAATTTGTATGTTCTAAAATTGACAAAAAACTCAAACTGAAATGCATTTTGCAAATAAACTGTAATCAACATCATCCAAATTTTGGTCCTGAATTCGCCAGTTACAGTAAGAGTGAAGGATTTTGGTTGAGATACTTCAAACAAAGACATAATAACAAACAAAACTTACTGATGTATGCTTTTTTCCTCGGCACCTCAAAAAACTTCATTGTCAAATTAGCATTGTTTTCTACATTACTGTCACCAGTTTTTCTTTGTCCCCCACTTTTCAAAATGGATTTGATTGGTGTACCTTTATAAAACAATTGAATATATAGTACATATTCTTAAAGCAAAAGAAACTAAAAACTAAGACAAGGTATTATAGTATTACTTACTGTAACTAATTTTAATGTTTTATTTAAATAAAGATATCAAAAGTAACTAATTATATAACTGGGAAAATATTTTAATAAAGATGAATTGAAATTTAATAACATATTTTCCAGATATTATTTATGAAAATATGTGGAATATTTTCTCTAGTTGTTGTAGTGGTATTATTATAATAATAATAATATTAATAATAATAATAATAATATTAACAATAATAATGTATTGCTTAAAGGTTTGCATGGCGAAGAAATAATATATATGTGGAAGCTTGCGGTACACCACGTAAGTAGTTCTGAAAAGAACTGTTGTAGTTGAGAAAGTCTCGACGTTTCGATTGAGATGCTTCAATCGTCTTAACAATAATAATACTAATGATGATGAAATCTCTACAAATTGCACTGTAAACCATTGCTCATCGGAAATAAATTTCAACGATTTTACAATATTTTCAAGCTCAAGTTTTTCCCCTGACCAATACAAAGCTGCTTTGTCATCTGAGGCAGGAGAGCTCAAAATGCACGGGCAAATTGTTATTTGTTATTGAGCCTAGCTACTGCTTGCTACACCTGTATGTTGGACATATAATACAGCCTGCTAAAGCCTGAATGATCAACATTTACACAGGCCTTCACAGTCATCCGTAAGTTACACACATACACCATTTGTATCCCTCTCGATTTTAATAAACTAGGAATTATTAAGCAGTACATGTGCTGGCTCACGGATAAGATATTACAGTAATCACTTTGCAAGCTTTCATGCCAGCATTGGACTAGTACTTGCAGGTGATATGCATCCAAATCCTGGTCCAGTTGGAGTTTCCACTTCAACTACATTGTCGGCCTCTAACAATAAACCTCTAACCCTTATTGTACAAAATGCAAGAAGTATACGTATGAGGGACCATCTTCTCAAATGTGACCCAAGCTCAAAAACAGGCTGTAAACTCATCCTCAGGCCAAAACGAGTTTTTGCTATAATGATATAGACCATATCATTTACTTTAAAATGACAGTTAAATGAACTCAATCGGGTGTCTGCAGGCAAAGTTATGACAGTTTGAATAATTGTCATCTTATCAACTTTCTTAAATCAAGTTTTGAGAAAAAGGCTTTTATTTTCGGCAGGTTTCTATTCATTTTTCACTTAGCTCCCATCTGAAAATGGCTAAGTTTTACCTCTTACAGTTGGAATTTTTAAACTCAAACTTCAGGAATAGTAAGATTAAATGTTATACTTTATTTATTACACAAAAACACAAAATTCACATTCTACAGGCTAGTCTGGCTATGGAGGCTTGTTTCTCAATACAGTGCGGTGCGAGTTTACAGCCCTTTTGTGAGCTTGGGTCAGAAATTTGAAGCTTGAACACATTCTTATGACATAATCGGAATCACTGAAACATGGCTTGACAGCTCATTTACGGATGCAGAATTGTCAAAGACCTGTAATATATTCAGATAAGAGAGGATAGACAAATGCCGTTTCACATGTCTTCAGAGGTCCGATCTTCAGTATCCTGACCTTGTAAAGATTACTTTTGAAGTTTTCCAGACCTCTGGCAATATTTTTCTCATCCTAAAATACTTGAACATTTTGTAGTAGACGCCATCAACACCCATGTTCAACAGCACCTTTATCATCTTCAGTGCGGCTTCAGACAAAAAAGGTCATGTACCACTCAACTACTTTAAATTTATCACGATATGGCAAATAATTTAAACACTAATTCCCAACAGATCTCCATCTACAGTTGTGATTTACCTGGACTTCAGAAAGTCCCACACCCACTTCTTCTCCATAAAATCAGCCAATTCGGCATACAAGGGAATCTTCTCTCGTGTGGCTGCACAATTATTTCGGCATCCGTCTCCAGAGGGTAGTGGTAGTGGGAGAATCTTCTTCATGGCTACCCATGTTGTCTGGTGTGCTGCAGGGATCTCTAGTTAACACTACACTTTTTCTACATAAATGACCTACACAAATTTGTCTCACCTGATGCTACGTTAGCCCTTTATGCAGATGATACCAAATATGTACAGTACAGGGCAATTAAAACCATTAACGATTGTATAATCTTAAACAATGATCTCCTGGCATTGTCCAACTGGACGAAGACTTGGAAATTTGAATTTAACCTTAAAAAATGTAAATCCATGCAAATACACGGCTCCAGACAATCAATGAAACTTCCTTTCAATTATAATATTCATAACACACAACTTGAACTTGGAATTACTTTTACAGATACATTATCATTCAAACCTTGCATTTTAAAAATCTGCCTTAAGGTCAATAGAATGCTAGTGGTCTGACTCTTTTTTTAAACGATGAGGGAGAGGGGAATTAATTTTGATATTGATACTCTTTCTTTCACGTCCTACTCATTGTTATACATCTTATTTCTCTCAAGCTGATAATTACTGTTTTCGTACTTGTACCTGTTCCAGGACCAGCGATTTATGAACTTTCATGTCTGTGCTGGTTCCGCTCTGTCCTACCATGTCAATGTTGTATTTTTTTTTCATAAGTAGAGGTAGAGAAATTGAATAAAGTAAAGAAAGAAAATCATGAAGGCTGTTTATAATTTCCAAAAATTAATTATTTAATTAGAAAAACAATTTCAAAAAACCTGCTTGAAAAATGATTCTCCTTTTTTTCTGTTCAACACACTGCATATGGCAATAACTTTTATAGGAAAATGCTTCAAAAAATGAAAATATTGTTCTGGTTTCTGTTCAGTAAACTGCGTATATTCCGATGGCGTTTTTTGTCAGGAAAAATGATACTTACTTTATCTTTTTATTAAGCCCTGCCAAGACTATCAAATTTGATTTGACAAAAACATGTGACATGCCTAAATATGGTCATGATGACATCACATCATGACCATATATAGGCACATCATGAGTATATATGGGCATACAACAGATTTTTTGTACCAAAGAAACCTTAATAGTGATGACAAAGAGCTTCAGTCACAACATGCACATTGGTTGACTGGTGGATTAAATTCCATGTGTATTTCACAATTATTCAAAAACTGAAGGCTAAAAAAAATCAACACAGAACACATCTTTGGTTGTCAAAGCTTGCTTTTTCAGTAATAACTTGTGATAAAAAAAAACCAATGATCTTACTGTCAGAGGGCACTCTTGCCGGGGTAAAACTCCTTGACACATCGTCTACGCCAAATTGAGAATGAGTCAATAGATCGGTTTGGTCAAAGTTTCCTGTAAAAAAAAAAAACTCTTCATTGTGAACACAACTGATTTTCGAATCGCCAATTATAGGAGGCAATAAGTATACATCAGATTTGCCAGGTTAACG
Organism: Anneissia japonica; assembly: GCF_011630105.1. NCBI lineage: Eukaryota > Metazoa > Echinodermata > Crinoidea > Comatulida > Comatulidae > Anneissia > Anneissia japonica. The sequence goes on from NW_022692196.1 coordinate 217,624, forward strand.
ATAGGAAAAAAAACAAGAAGTGTTTGGTGCAGCATGTAAAGCACTGGGCTTTCAATCGGGAGGTCAGGCAGACCGATGCTTGTCACACTGCCTGCATCTTTGGACAAGACACTTTTATGGTGAATGATTGGGAATGAAGTAGTAGTTCAGATTACACCCATAGACTTGGAATACTCAGAAATAAGAGAGGTTACATGTTGTGTATGATTGATTCTGTATACAATGACCAGGGGAAAAAAGCGCCTTTAGCAGTTATTCCATAATAGGACATGTGCGCTTTATGTGAATCTTGGAAAAATAATGAAGAACGATCATCTTACTTTTTCGTTGTGAATTTCCACTTCTGGGTTCCTTTATCAATTCTCCTTCCTCTGAACTTACAGCTGTTGATGATGATGAGGCTTTTCCACCACCTCTATTTTTCTGCCGTGTATTTGGACTAGGAGACTTCTGTTTAAGTGTTTTTCTTACATGTTTTGCTGTAACAATTAATGATTGATCATTTGAGATTTGCCAAAACCAGCATTGGTGGCAAAAAAATAAAAATTGAATTGATTTTCCATCGACAAAGTTACGATTAAAGTATTACGGCTTCTCTGTAATAAAGTATACAGTACTGCAACATTCTTAAATGCTAACTACTCAGTTTAACAATCAGCAACAATAGGCTGGTTTAAGGATGGCAAGCCTCATTATTTTAAACCTGAAGTACCAAGAAAAATAATTAGGAACGATCATCTTACTTTTTCGTTGTGAATTTCCTCTTCTGGGTTTCTTTATCAATTCTCCTTCCTCTGAACTTACAGCTGTTGATGATGATGAGGCTTTTCCACCACCTCTATTTCTCTGCCGTGTATTTGGACTAGGAGACTTCTGTTTAAGTGCTTTTTTTACATGTTTTGCTGTAACAATTAATGATTGATTATTTAAGACTTGAGAAACTAGCATCGGTGACAAAAAAATGAGAATTGAATTGATTTTCTATCAACAAAGTTACGATTAAAAGTATTACGGCTTCTCTGTACTAAAGTATACAATACTGTAACATTCTTAAATGCTAACAACTCAGTTTAACAATCAGCAACAGTACGCTGGTTTAAGGATGGCAAGCCTCATTATTTAAACCGGAAGTACCAAGAAAAAAACCTTAAACACCAGGTAGTAGATAATCAGGAAAAAACCTTATCACTTACTGGATAAAAGTGAAGCTTGATCACCTCAGCTTTAGTTAGTACAGTTGAACTTGCCTAAGTCGAATCCAACATACCACTGAAATATTGTTCGACTTTAGATAAAATTCGACTAACAGTTTGTTAATTAATAGAAAACACAACAATCTGGCATGTAAAATAAGATCGACTTTAGGAATTATTCGATTTAGGCACAGTCGACCTAGGCAAGTTTAACTGTAGTGCAAAAGATCATGGTTTTGACAAGAATTGTACCCCGGGACACTGGATTGGAGTTAAGAATCTTAACTGCAAAGCTACAGCTTCACTCCATTTAAGGAAATGGGTTACAAAAAGTTAGATTCCATAAAAAGAAAAAAAAAAATCCCTTAAAGCAACCGCAAGGGAAAGGCGCAACATAAATACCCAATACCAGTACCAGTTAAAGATAGTTCTGTGTATAAAACCAATAAACAAAGAGTTCCAATCATTCAACTTAGAAGAAATGAATGCAGGAAGTTCTCCAGTAGTGGAACGTAGGTACTTACAAATTCGCCAAAGGTTGCGAATATACAAAAAAAAGATAAATTTAGCCGGGCACACACTGCGCATACAGTCGTCAGCAGATGCGATTCCATGAAGAACGCACACACGCAACAAATTGTTTTCAATGACGGTCCTTTCAGACTGCCAATGGCAAACAGAACGTCGTCTAAAGCTCACAGGGAGTGGAATTGGATTCATCAGCCGACGGTTGCATGACCGTGTACAATACAGTGGGTGCCCTGCTTTACAAACAGAGGAAACAAAAGGAATAAAGACAAAAATGTCCGCATGACACATAAGAATATGTAAATTTACCTGTTGGCGAGTTTTCTTCATTACCATCTTCTTCGGCACCTGTTTCGAAGATTTCAGCGTTCTTCTTACGCTTGACAGGTTGTTTCTTAGTTGATGGCATGGCATCATTTTCTAAGGCTCTATCCAGATCATCTGCACATTCAGTCTGGTGCAACCCAGATGATTTGGTGATCTGCAGTGGAAAGTCATCATCATCATCATAATCATCAGTTGATGTTGCCTGCGAGGATGCACTGAAGGTTTTACTAGCGACTGATCTCCTAGGACTGGTAGAATGTAACTCCTCATCCAGACTAAACCTCACAGTTGACTTCCGCTGACGATTCTTTTTTTTCACTTGTATTTTATTTTCAGACCCTGTTATCATTGTTGCACTCTTTACTGTACCATCATCGTTTTCCTGCCTCTCAAAAATACTATTTTCTGGATTATACAGCGACTTGCTCCTCTTTTTCCGACCGCCCTTTGTTGCAGGTTCAGTGATTGCATCGCGTATACTATTATTTAAGGACTTAGCAGTGCTGCGTCTGTGTATTGATGTTTCAGTGAAACCATCATCTGTAACTTTTAGCTCAATATCATGCTCAATGTCACCAGTACTAGTCTCCTGTAACTGCTTTGATTTGGATTTCTGCCTTGGGCCTCCTTTTGATGAAGACATCAATAGCATAGTATCAACTACTAAGGCATCATGATCGTCATTATCTTCTAACAAATTCTCTGTATCTTCATCAGATGCTTTCTTGCCAGATTTCTTCCTCAAATTTGGTTTAGCCTTTTCTTGCAAAGGTTCCTGTTTTTTCCTGGTCCTTCCTGTCCTCTTTACACTCAATAATGTTTCAACCTCTTTGTCATTAACTTTATCATCCATATTTCCAGTGACCATTTTCGTATGGTTTTTGTGGCCTGAACTTCTCATTAGTTGTTTGGTAATTAATTCCTCTAAGTTCTCCTCATCCCCAACCACCTCTTCAACACTATCACCAATGCCATCCATAATCCTTGTGTCTGTTTTTTTTTTGTTTCTGTTCCTTTTTTTTGGATGGTTGTTATTTACCTCTTTCTCTTGTAACACCTCCTCCTCAACCTCCACATCATCTTCAATATCGTACCATTTTCTCCTTGCCTGTCGGGACGCATTATCTTTCTGTGTCTTATTTGTACTCTTAGCAGTGGTCCTTGTAGTCTTTCCTGTCTCACTGACCAGCTGGTTAGCTTGGGTCTTATTTTTTCTGGTCCCTTTTCCTCTGTTCTTAGTGTTCTTTGTAACTTTTTCACCATCAGATATGCTACCACTCTCACTTCCTGATGTCAAGTTACTCTTCCTTGTACTCTTTGCCAGACTTCCGGATTTTTTGCTGTTTTTATGGCTGTTAGTATACACACCAATGTCAATGTCCACAACATCATCATCTGATGGCACAGAATTGACTACTAAATCATCGTAATCATTGCTTTTCAAGTCATCATCCTTCATTAAATACCTTGTTTCCTCGTCAGATGTTTTCTTGCCGGATTTCTTTCTTTTTTCTGATTTAGCCATTTTTTGTAAAGGCTCTTTTTTTTTTCGCGTTCTTCCCGTTCTCTTTACACTTAAAGTTTTACCATATCTGTCATTCCCATCATCTATATCAGATCGAATTTCATCAACTGTTTTTCCTTTGTCTCTGTAGCCTTCAGATTGTTTTGGCTGGTTGGTACTTAACTCCTCCTCCTCTTCCTTATCATCATCCTCATTTGATTTTCGCCTTCCTGGTGAGTATACATTTTCCTTCTGTGTCCCATTTTTACTCTTTCCGGTGTTCTTTTCATTTTTTGCTGTGTCTGTTTCAGATTCACTCACCAGCTTGCTAGCCTGAGTCTTGTTTGCTCTTGCCACTCTTCTTTTGTTCTTAGTGCTGACTGTGACTTTCTCACCATCAGATATGCCACCACTCTCGCTTCCCGATGTCAGCTTACTCTTCCTTCTACTCTCTGCCAGCCTTCCAGATTTCCTGATTTTATGGCTGTTAGTATACACACCAGTGTCGTTGTCCACCACGTCATCATCATCATCATCATCCAATGACAGGATATCAACAACTAAAGAATCACGACTGTTGTTTTCCAAGTCATTACTTTCCAATAAACTCTCTTTTCCTTCATCAAATGTTTTCTTGCCTGGTTTCTTCCTTATTTCTGATTTAGCCTTTTCTTGTAAAGGAACCTGTTTTTTCCGTGTTCTTCCCGTTTTCTTTGCACTTAAAACTGCTTTACCGTCTCTGTTAATTCCATCACTGATGCCAGATCCAATTTCGTGATCTATATTTTCTGTGACTATTTTTCCTTTGTTTCTGTAGCTTGAGGATTGTTTGGGTTGGCTGGTAGTCAATTCCTCCTCCTCTTTCTCTTCATCATCATCCTTATCACCAATACCCCACATTTGGCTTGCTGGTGAGGATGTATTTCCCTTCTGTGTCCTACTTCTATTCTTAGTACTTTTTGCAGCCTTCGATGTCTTATTAACAGGTTCATTTACCAGCTGGCTGGCCTCTGTAACGTTCTTTCTGGTCCCTCGTCTAGTGCTGAGAGGTTCTTTGTCATTGTGACCATCACAATCACTTTCTGATTTACTATTTTTTGTACTATTCGCCAGACTTTTCCTGCTATTTCCATAGCTTTGAGTATACACAGAAGTGTCAACTTCAACAATATCAAAACCATCATCATCATTGTCTGTATCTAAATCAATATTATCATTTTCAAAGTTTATCTCTGTGCTCTTTACTATTGACTTGTGCTTGAATGAAACAAAACTGCTATACTCCGGACCAGTACCAACATCAGAATTTCCAGTTTCAAGAACGTCACCAGATACTGTATGTGACCTGAAAGCCACGCTCCTCCGACCCCTGTCACTAATAATTTTCTCAGCCTGTGGTGAAGTTTGAAATTTATTGATTTCAACTTGCCCATTATCTTTATCTGCTGATGCCCCAACTCCATTTGCCATACTAGAAATAAGAAAAAGCAAAGCTGGTATAAACTCGATAATTTGTAAATGACTGGGACAAGTTTTAAATGAAAATTAATTTTTTGTATTTGAACCACATTGACCCTAACAATTAAGCTATCAGTGTAAGCTGACAGGAACACTATTAAGAAAATGAAAAAAAATCATTTAACAAGATTTATTAAAATCAAATAAATACATTAAATGATCAATGAGTTAAAATCAATAAACAATAGCCTACAATTAACAAAATTTATAACATACACCGACAAAATAATAAAATAAAATATAAAATATTTGATACAAAAACAGTTATTGAAAATAAAATAAAAACCCTGGAGCCAATCGCTTTAGTAGGATCCCAGGAAGGAAGTATGAAAATGGCTGTTTTAAAGCATAGATAGGTAATACTGTCTGCTCAGAAACAAGGATAAAATTTATGAAATACCTGTCTTTAGGCTCATTTGCTTCATCAGCCACCAATGTGTTGTTCAATTCTTCTCCTGAATTATGGTCTACGTCATGTTGGTGCCTGGCTCCCACATTTGTAATTACTGGTTCAACCTCAACACACTCATTTGCTTCATTGCGAGCTTGTTTTAAATGTTCTTCTGTTGAAAATGTCAATCTGATATTTGAAAAGTAAGAAAAATTTGAATATTACAACGAGATCAAAGGCTGTAGTAATACTTAATTTTTTTAGCAATAATCCTATGCATGTTTCCTAGTAGCCCTTATTGTGCAATGGATGCCTGCAGGCACTGTTTTATCGCTAAGTTAAATGGCTTGTTGGATTTTCAGGTCTTTTCAACAAATCCTGATTCGGGGCACATATTTGGATACGGTGCTTTTTATCTCATAAATCGTAAGTATGAACGAACACAAAGTGCTATTTAATCTCAATATTACAATGAGATTAAATAACACTTTGGCTGCAAAAATTGTCTTTGGTCAAACAAAAAATAGATAAACAGTTTATTCACATAAAAATACATCTTTGAGGCAAAGCTAAATTGCAATGGTATTAACAAAAGTTAAATATATAAAAAAAGAACAACATGCAAAAGGTCACAGAAATGGACAAAACATCAAATTACTGTAGATTTTGAAAAATAATACATTTAATTTAAAAGACATAAAAATTCAATTACACTTTATTATAAAATTATTATTTCATCAATACTATTTACAAAAAATACAATTATTAATTCAAATCAAGACTATAAAAACATTAAATTGACTTTAGATATCAGTTGCACATAAAAATTAAAAGAATGTCAGAATATCAAACTTAAATAGTATTTCAATATTCAAGAAATTTGATTGCCAATGATGGAATGTCTGTGGTTCACTCAATGCCATAGCCAGGATTTTCAAACAGTGCTGGACAATATCAGGGTGGACCCACTTTCACAAACAGCATATTTGAGGAAAAACTTGAAAGTGTGTTTAATGAGATACAGATTTTTGAATATTTAAAAGCTGGGGGAGAAAGGTAGGGAAAAGCATGGGTAAACCCCCCTTTTCTCTGGTTTTTAAATATTCAAATTTCTGTATCTCATTAACTACTTCTGATTTTCTTCATCAAAAAATGCTTTTTGTGTCTTAGAAAAATCAGTTCTACAACACATTAAAACATTTATTCCTCCGGAGGCTTTAATCAATAAAAAAAACAAAAAAAACAAAACAAAAAAAAACCCTGGGATGAATGAGTGTGGATACCTTTCAAAAGTGAAGATAACATGTTTGGAATTATAATGACAGTATAGAAATCCTTCAAGCAAAAACAGTTAAACGGACTGTACAATAGGATTTTTCATTTATTTTCTCGGGCTGCAACATTGTCATCGGGTTGCATGTAGTCCTTGGGCTGCACTTTGCCCACCTTTGCTTTTATCTTACCTCTTTTTCGTTTTAAAACTCTGCAATGCACTATTTGGAGCTTTGCTTGTATCTATGATTGACAAACTACCATTAGGGTCGCCCTCTCGTACAGCATCTGGTGACGCATGTTGCGCAGTATTTTCTTTGGTGGTAATAGCGCTGTTATCAGCATTACTGGATTTCGTACTTAAACCACCAGACGAAAATGAGGACATTGGCTTCAACAGTAAACTCTGCAGAAAAAATTAAATCACTGAATAAATTATTCCGTCGAATGATTTAACTAAAATAGTTTAGATTCAAAATTAATTAATCAACATTTTAATATTCTACGACGCAACTGCCATCAACGCAAACCATTGCATTTGCATTTAACTCACGCAGACCTGGAGAGACAACAAATCCCATCGAGCTGTGTCGTGCAACGCTGTCTGAGTTGGCCTTAAGACATGTGTATGATGCCACAAATAAACAAAGAAACCATTTAATCAATTAACTCTGGTTTCTGAATCAATAAAGTTCTATATGACAAATTTGTGTTTTTCCTGATGACGACATAATTAATGTCAAAATATTAAATCCCGACACAATGGTGTGCATTTCGATACTTGGAGTATGTATTATACTATCAAATTTGTGTAGTGTGTTCATAATTATATATGGGCATAATGATGTCATATTACACCCATATAAGGGCATGAAGATATCATACCACACACAAATATGGCAGCAGCAAAAATAACAATATGAAATGGCTGAGTGTTACCTTTCTTTTATTACTAGGAGTTGAGATTGTCTTCCTTTTGGTTGATATGATTGATCTGACTGTTGAATCTGCAGAGATTGAACTTTGATCTAAAAAGAAAACCGTTTCCCTAAATATATAGTTCTATATTTGAAATTAGAGTAGATTGGCTCAGTCAGCTGAACTGGTGGTACACTAAACTGTCCCTATCTGTATAGCCTTGGTATCCCATTCAACTTTATCTGCTGCTCATTATTTCAAGTATACCTAAATAGATCTGATGATGACATAATTAATGTCGAAATATTGAATCCCAACACGATGGCGTGTATTTCAATACTTGGAGTATGTATTATACTTTCCTAAATAGATCTTTGTCATTGATTGGTGGATTTCATATTATGTGTCATATCATTAAAATTTAGTTCCATCCGTCCATTTTTGGTTCCATTCGTTTTGTCCCATTACACGCCTCCACCTAATTTCATTTCATTTAATTATTTCCATAAACCTCCCGAAGGAGAAGCAAGTTTGTACAATATGAATAAAATACAACATAAAGGCAAAATGCTTAAATAGGCAATAATAATAATACAATGTTTCACTGGTTGTAAGATGGACTGCTCTATTCTAAGGAAATTAACTTTTTTTTAATAAAAAATCAAATGACAAGTATCTATTTTAGTCGTGTTGTAAGAAAATATTCTTCCCATTGCACTCATAAACATCATTTGTATAATAATATCAACTAATAGCTTTTTCACGACTACACCATTTAAATGTTGGAAGGAATAGACATGTGCTGTACCTGATGAATCAGACCAATAGTCATCAAAAATCTCAAATCCATCACTGTCTTTTCTAGCCTCTTTCTTAAGCTCCCATCCAGTTCTCCTGTAAAGCATACATGTGCATAAAATGTGATATTAATAAACAAAAATATATTTTGTAACTACAGCTACTGGAAGAAGACTATAGCCTGGTTCTCACGAGAGCCCTAGTATCCGGATCCGGAGCTAACCGTTAGCGCTAACCGTTAGCACCTGTGTGAGAACGCCCGATCCGTTAACGCTAACTGTTAGTGGTATCCGGATACCGCTAATGGTTAGCAAGCGCTATCGGTTAGCAAGTGAGCGCGTTTCTATCATCAACCAATCACACGTACGCGTTTACAATTTCCAGTTTCTTATTGGCCAGTGATTCGATCATCATATTCTTGGTATCCGGATTGGGATTTTCTCGTACGGACGCACGGCAGCTAACGGTTAGCAGGATCCGGATCCTGCTAACCGTTAGCTGCCGTGTGAAAACATAGCCATAAAGCAACCTAAAAACAATGGACCTTCCGATAAACCCCATACCTTGGGTATTGTTGTTGTCCCACAAAACAAAAGTGTAAAAGCACACACACATATTGTACTGTACGTGCGTCTGTGGTACAACACGTGTGTATGTAGGACACACACATATTCCTGGCCCGGTTCTCATTGGTTAGTTGTTAAGTTTTTGATTGACACGCCAGAAGGGTCCATTATGAGTGAGAGGTAGGAAAAGATATTATTTTCTTTTATTGGTCAATTCTTAACATTTCTTTCAATCTCAAGTTCCTAGGTTCAAATCCAGTCAAAAACCGTTCTTTTTCCTCTAACATCAGGCACTCATTGCGCCAGACCGTCGTCGGCAGAGCAGATTCTGTGTGGAACGCAATGCGACGATAGCGCATGCAACTGTTCGGTTTTAATGACAATCAGTTACATACTGCCACCTACAATCAGTAGGCCTAGTCTGAGCAGCTAGCTAGTGTCAAATAGAGCGAACACTGGTAACTAAGTAGCGCGAATTGCGTAGGAAGTCCCCCAGTGATAGTTGCCAGGTTATCGAAAGTTTTCATTTCAAAGTTTCTGAAAATGGTCTATAGTAAGCCGCATAAGACTTAAATGTGACAGGCTCCAGTAAAAAACCAGCTGTTTGTAATAATTTCTGATTTCGTACACGTACAACACCCAAAATATTCATCAATCAGAATTTTGAATATTATTGATTTTTTGCATTTTATAAAAGAAGGTATAATTGGAAAGCATTTCTGCAAAATAGCAATCACTAAATCTAACTGAAAAGTATATTAAAATTATTTTAAAAATACAAATCATAATAATAAACTATTGAATTTGGAATCTTTGGAAGCTACAGTATTTTATCAAAACTTCATGGCTGATATCTATAACGAGCTAAATATTTATAACTTCACTATTAAATAGTAATACTCAATGAATTTCCATCAAATAAACACTGTTTTAAAGAAGAATTTATGCAGAATCTGAAAACACAAAAACCCACTTTTTAATAATTTCTGACAAACAGCTGGTTTTGCCAGAGCCATTTATAAAACATACACTAGTAGCTTGTTATTGTTAAGATCCCCATTATATATAATATATAAAAATACATACCTTCCAGGCCCTTCATTTAAAAGTGGAATAACAAATCTTTGATTGTCCTGAAAATACAAAAAGGGTAAATACACACAAATTATTCAAGATGTGATTGTCCAATACAAAATACCCAAAAAAAAAAAATCATCATAAAAATCCTTTTTTAAATTAACTTACACATTTTTAAGTGCTGTAACATACACATATCAACTTGAACATAGAAATCAGTGAATTTAAAAAAATCTTTACCCATAATTGTACAGTACAGTGAAAATTATAGAAAAAAAAAAACCTTCCAGTCAATGGAAATATCTTATTATTGTATTATGATCATCAAGTTTAAAAGTATTTTTTAAATTCCATAATTTCTATTCTCAAATTAATAATTTGTATTGTTACTGCTGTTAATTTCAAAATTATTTCTTATTATATTTTGTAATTTTCGTGGGATAATACATCTTTAACGTAGAACAGTGTCTACAGTCTTGTTGTCTACAATTCAAATATAAAATAATCAACATATTGCGCATATATAAAAATCTAAAACATTGGCAAGATATGAGTAGGTCTACAGTACTTAATGGTTTAAAAAAAAATTGTTTAGTTAAGTTTAAAGCCAGGCTCTGAAGGACCAGACTCTTTGTACAACTGATTTTTCTGAGACACAAAACCATATTTTACAAAAAACTTAGCGTTTAAACCACACTTTTTTTTTCACCTTTTCCCCCCAGTTCGGGTTCCATTCACATATTCAATGGCAAATTGTGACAATGAACATGCAAGAGCACACGCGACCACTTAGATTCTACTAAGTGTGTGGTAAGGCTGCGTTGCTTTGGTCAGGGAAGAGAAATGTTCTCGTTGAATTGATTCTCGAATGAGATAACGAAAGCTCTTTAATGACTTAAGCTACTGCATGACCTTTTTCATATTTTTACAAAAACCAATTTCTTTTATTTTTTAATACATTTTCCCCTAATTTTGTGATAATTTGTTATCACGTATAGATATGATAAATGCGTGGCAAACTTCTGATCGGGCATGTGTTTCTGCAAAATGTGTGTTTCATCTAAAATCATTTTGAAATGCGGGACAGTCCCGCACGATGCGAGGCAGTTGGTAAATATGAGTGAAGCTCAGAGAATTTGTACTTGGGATTGAACTTGGTCATTAATTAAATAATATAAACAAAAAAGTGATTACCATCATGATTAATCATTGCAAAGATCCAATTTAAAACATCACTATTAACAAGTTGTAAAATGCTACAACCTGTTTTTTTTTTTGACAATGTTTTTTCCAATGAGGTGAATTCAGATTCAGTTAGACAGCATTGCCATCACAGGTTTTTACGTAGAACTTCTTTTTAAAGATAGTCATGGAGCGGAAAAAAAATTAAATAAAATTTTGTTTTTCTATTTACAAATAGTTTTACCAAAAACATCCAGACAGAGGAGAAAATAAAATATAAAATGCTACTTGTAACTATAAGCAGTTAATGTGGTGGTTTAATGCTTTAAATTTATGTATTATTTGGAAGAAATATACATACATCAGGGTTCTCACCAGAATTTTGGAGTGGTGGTCGGTGACAGTAGGCCTAATCATAATTTAACACCTATTTACAAACAACAAACCTCTGTGGTTCTTGCGACCCATTTCGGGGTTTCCCCATGTGCATTGATTTCACGTCGATTCGATGGTGTGTTGCTCAATAAAAAGCAACAATACTACGCCTAGGCCTTGCAAGTTAACGTTACCACAGAGACGTTAATTGATATCTTTTGTCTTATCTAATGTAGCAAGCATGTCCATTGTCTAGACAATAAGTTGTTAATCAACAACTCTCTACTTTAGTAATCGTGTATTAACAAACGTATTTTGTTAGCCTACGTTTTTTTCCCACTATCAATTGGGACCATAAAAAAGAGAAAAAAAATTATTTTCAACGGACGGTAGGAAAGGGGTTGGGTGGGGTCGGGTGTGGTCAGAGGTGGGAGTGAGGGTCAGGGTAAGGGTCAGAACACCCCTACATATGCCACTGCTTTTGTTCTCCTTGTGTGCTTTCAAATGTCTTATTCATTGAGGCATGTAACAATGTTTAAAGACTATTATGACATATTATAATTAATTATTTGTAATTAATTAATTAATTAAATTGTTATTTAATTAATAAATTATTAAATTTTAATGAGTTTTATAATTCTTCTTTTGTCCATTTTGTGTGCTTCCAAATGCTTTTTATTTTATTGAGAAATGTATAGAAACAAAAAAGTTATAGCATTTTTTGTACGGTTTTCAAGAACAAGGTCACAGACATACTTGCTTCTCCATTGTTTAAATTTGAAGGACCAAAATTAGGCATAATTAATAATCTCTTAAATTCTGTAACTTTGCTGATATTTGACGGATGACAATGATCTTGGTATCAATTTAATTCTATAATTAATAGAATACTCTTTCAAATGATACCAGCTGCAAAGGAATTGCTTGAATTTGAAATTTTTTGTCACATACCTATCTCTAGACTATAATAAAAATAGAAAAATTAGTCTAGGCTCTAGGGTAGACAAAGCGGCTACGCCGGCCTAGCCTATATAGTCGCTAATGCACTTTAGTGGCTTACTTAGGCAGCAGGCCTAGAGGCCTAGCCTAGCTAGGGGTCTATCCTACTCCTTATGCAGCCTAGCTAGGGCCAGGCGTAACGCCTCTTGTTAGCTTGAGGGCCTAGGAAACCACAAACTGATATATTAATTTATCAGTTATTTAATAAGAGTATGAAACTATACTAGAACCTTATAATTGATTGGCATCTTGTGTTTGTTAGTAGTTCTTCAATCAGAAATAACAAGAAATCTTGGTTCTGTTTACACCAGCTACATTTGAAAAGCCGCCATTTTTGTTTTTGACCTTAGGTCATTTGCCAAATAATATTATCATAGGTTTTGTCAAATATCCTCTCAAACAAGTAATCGTATTATAAAAAAAAAGATTTAGAAAAATAAAAATAGATTGAAGTATATTAAAAAATAAATTACAGATAAGGCCTAGGCCTAGTAAAATATATAATTTAAGGATTTAATGCCGAAATTTGAGTTTATTTGAGTGCTGTTCGCTCGAGTGTGAGACGCGACGATCGAGATATCAGTTTCTCCACCACCAACCAACAGGAAGGTTTGGTTGGCTTGATCAAAGATGAGTGCCGTGTTTGGATCTTCCAGACGCCAATTGGCAAGAATAAGATGTCTTAAACAGTCCGTTAAATGTCTAAAGGATAGTGAACCTTTACCAGAGGCGCTTTGCTATGTGCCAGGTTGTTTGGAATATAAATACCCAAACGCGAGTGATTCGAACGGTCGGGTTACCGTTTACAGCAAAACAGACAGGAAATCAAAATGTGGCGAAATCGTATTTTCTAGAGAAACCACTATCTTTGCCAGTGGTGAAGAATCCTGCAATTCAGACGGACTGTGGATAAGACTTACAAATGTACGAAATATAAGAGTGTATTTTTATTGCCTTTGATAAAAATTTCGGTTTTAAATACTGCAATGTGTCTCGTTGGCCACCCTACTACTTTAGTACTACTAGGGCCGGCCTAGCTTGGCCTAGCCTAGGCCTACCTGCCTAGGTCCTAGGCCTAGCCTACACTAGGGCCTACTTAGGTCCTAGTCTAGACCTGCTCTAGCTAGGCATAGGCCTACTAGTACTTTAGGCCTAGGTCTAGCCTAGCGCCGGTAGCAGGTCAAAACAGCAAAAAACCAAAACGGCAATGACCAAAACGGCAATGAATGCCCTAGGAATCCTAGGCCTACTGTACCATCCAAAACTAGGCCTATGAAAGAAGCTAAATACCACTGTATAGATTGGGGATTCAAACATTACAAATAGGCCTAAGTCGTAATTTCCATATCATATCGGTGACTGACTCGGGCAGAACCCTTATAATTTCACACTAGCACTTAAAAAAATATTAGGGAATCAGAATTTTGAACAATTTCAGGTTTTTGCATTTGAAGAACATTTCTATAAAATATCAATTTATTTATTTTTTATTTACAATTTATTTAACCAAAATAAAATGACATTCAATGAAGAAAGCAACTACAAAGAGGTAATAAACTTTAATAACTACATTGTTATTAACCGTGGTCCTGGACTAAGTCTAACTGAAAAGTATATTAAAATTATTTTAAAATTAAAAATCCTAATAATTAAAGTATTGACTTTGGAATCTGTTTTCTCAAAACCTACATGGCTGATATTCAATAAATTAAATATTCTTAACTTGGCTAAATACTCAACCAATTTCCATCAAATAAACACTGTGAAGTCTTAAATTATTCATACAGAATCTAAAATTACCAAAAACTTAATTTTGAATATTTCTGACAAATGGCAGGTTTTTCCAGAGCTTACATTTAACATTTACTGTATCATATATTTCATTTATTATTGACTTTTTTCTACCAGATCTACTAAATATCTGTATGAACTTGATTGTAAACAGAATGTTAATTCCTATGTATATGATTTCCTCATAGCTTTCAATATTCTGTTTTTTCTTATTGAACAGATTACTGTACATTTTCCCTAATGAATCTATGGCTTGTTCTTGAATTCATGTAATTAGGGCTAAATGTGATATTTATTATTTTATTGGAGACAGAAATTCATTTCCTCTGGATTTCTTTTGTGTCATTTATTTATTTATAGACCATTTTTAACCAATTGTTACTTGGTTATTTTGTTAACCTAGGTAATAATAACAATCCAGTCCCGGTCTCCCCATTTTTCACATTTTTTTTTGCTTTTGTTATTTTTGCTGTATAAATAATGTAGTGAAAGAGATTGAATATAGTTCATATTTAGTACACCACACTATTATTGTTAGATTTCATGAAGAAATTCCTTTGAATGACTTGCCATTTTTGTATGGGAAACCAGATGAAACTATTTACTATTTTCTGAAAAATTTTTCTCTGTTGTTATGACCCAAGGAGATTGTTACAAATTTTTCTTTTGCCTTTGAATATATATATTTTATATAATGTGAATTTGCTGATGGCAAACTTGTTTGTATATTTTTTAAATGATGGTAGGGTTTATAATATTATGGATATATGTAATTTGGGTGCATATACACTAGCTTTTTGACCATTGGCAAACCATTTCTTGGTACTTCAGAATAAACCAAACTATATTAACTTGAAATAAGATGGATTCATTACTTATTAATTACTTATAATTACATGATATAACCATATATTTTGTACAATAATTGTTGTTACTGAATTGTATTTTTGATACCTATTTATGTTTTGTTTCTTCTTAATGTTATTTTCAATATGTTAGGTTTCATTCTTCACTCCTGAAGATGAATTGAATAGACGTTTCCGCTATTAGTATTAGCCTGTCCCTTGTTGTTAATGTTCCACAAAACAGTAACGCAAACATGTGCGTTTGTTGGACAACACGCGTACTTGTTAGGCATGCACATATTTCTAGCCCTGGGTCTGATTGGTCAGTTGTTAAGTTTGATTGGCACTCTCGAGAAAGGTCATGTGGATGACCTTGGTGTGCTTTAAGCTTTGTCGCAGCAGGGTTTTTGTTTTTTGTTTTAAAAAACGACTCCACTCCCTGAGCCCAAAAAAATAGAATTATTTTATTAATGTATTATTACTGTTATTGGCAAGTTATGTTTGTTGGATGTGATCGAAAAAGAAAAAAAGTTACCTGAACTAGTGTTAGGTTCCATGATAATTGGATATAGGCGAGATCTAATAATAATATGTCGTTCTTATATAGCGCTTAATGCCTTAACAAAGCCTCTAAGCGCTTCACATTATTACCCCGGTCATTGGATCAAACACATATGAAACACATTGAACACTAAATGAAATTATTAAATTATATCTCCATAATATTGCGGCTAGTAATCAGTGCAGTGTTGGAACCTACCAGGAACCCACTTGTACTCCTGGGTGGAGAGAGGTAACCATAGATAAAGTGCCTTGCCCAAGGACACAAGCGATTTGCACAGCGAGAGTTTCGAACCCCCGACCTCGAGGTTGGGAGTCCCAAGCAACAACCAATGCGCCAACCACTTCTACAAAAAATCTCCTCTGCCAAGAAGATTATGTATTCATCACCCTGTCTGATATCAGGATTGCACTCACTAAAGAATGGATCATAAAATTTAGTGGACTGGTTCATGAAAATCAGAAAAAGATGACTAACTTTTGGTAAGAAAAGGTCAATGGTCAAGGTCACATGAGTTTGATCTCTCCCCACCAATGGTATCACCATTTTTTCAGGCGCAGGGTGTAGGTATGCACACTATGGTGTATATTGCTCTAAATAAATTGATGTTTTTTTTTTTTTTCTCAGAAATCATTTAGGGAACATATTAAAGGAAAAGAGAACGTGAAAGAAGGATGGATTCTTCTGTATGAATTGAAAGCTGGTGCCGAGATGGCAAACGTCCTATTACCTGTCGTGCCAGAGAATTCGACAGCTGCCGAGCAGAGAGTGAAAGGGAAGCAAGTTCATCCACTTTGCAGGTAAGAGATTTAAAGGTTTAAATAAAAGCAAGAATCGGGTAGGAAAATATTGTTATGATTAAAAAAAAAGGAATGTTCGACAAGAAACTTCGGAATGGTTACAGATTTTTGAATATTAAAAACTGCGGGAAAAGGGGTGTAACCACCTCTTTGTCACCTTTTCTCCCAATTAGCAGGTGGGTGGGGGGGGGGTGGTGGGGAGTGACAGGGGAAGCACACCACCTAGATACACCACTGTTTACAACTAAATTGTTGGCAGCTAGTTGCATGCTGTAACAGTTTTTTATTAAAATGAATAATTTTTTTCTACAGCTGGGAGCAAATCTTGGAATATACTTACAGTTTAAAAGTAGGCACACCACCAGTCATCGTTGAAGCTGATTCAGCAGCCGTCGAACGATTGTGCAGAGCCCCGCAGAATTGGACGATAGAAAACGACGAGGAACTTGCGAAATTCCTTGCAGAACACATGGAAACCCACAATGAAAAACTTGGCAGTGTCAAGCAGTTTGTGGAGTCTGTTGATGTTTCATCAACATGTGTAAGTCTAAAAAAAATACTATCTACTGATTTTAATTATTTTGATGTGTGTGTTTTACCCTACCTGATGTGTTATCGTACTGAATAATCAGTACATTCCCAGACACTTGCGAAAAAAAGTCTTGCATTGCAGTACCCACTGCTACATGGGAATCGGATATCTACACTAGATGCAAGCTCAGTGGTCTAGTGGTTGAGATACCAGGCTAATTGTCTGGAGGTTTCGGGTTCTATTACCACCCAAATCGCTCGCAAAGATTTTTTTTCGCAAGTATTTGTTGAATTTGCCTAGTATTTAGTACTGTATGATAACACATCAGGTAGGGCAAACATAACTCCTATGACTTTAATTAATTATAATATTATTCATCTCTCAAGTGATAGGGATATTTGAATATTTTTAAAATATAATAATATATACTTATAATATATTGCCAATACTGCATTTTAACAATTTGTATTCGCTATTTATGTTCTTCTTGTATGTTGCATCTTTACTTCAGAAATGTTATGGTACTGATAAATAGTTTTCTGTAGTTTCAGTATTAAATATTATTAATTTAATTGTCTGTACCTTACTTCAACATTTATTTTTTAACTATTGTGATCTTTGCTGTTAATTGTAATGGAAATATTTTCTTTTCCTAATTTTCAATTAAAGCATACTAATATAATACCTAAACATACAAAGTGCAATTTTAATATTGATTTTTTTCCTCATTTGAAAAAAAAATATTGTTTATTATGGTAGTCCAGTACACATCTTGAATTGATACCAGAATTAATTAATTTATTTATTTCGGTATTAAAAAAACAACAACAACTGCAAAGCATTTGCACAAAGCTAAAATGTTTGCATAACAATAGGCCTGACTGTTTATAGAATATAAACAAGGATCCCCAAACAGAATAAAATAAGCAAAATGACAAACCTAACTGAAATACACATTAAGAATTTAAGTATATAAGAATATGAAGATACTAAAGGGATGGATAGAAATCTATTACAACATTATCAATCTTTGTTTCATTGAAGAGGTTTTTGCAGCATATTTTCATGAGACGTAATAATTCCATCTAATTACCACCTCAGAGCATTTATTGTCTGTCTCTTATACACATCTAGATGTGTATAAGAGACAGCTTCTGTATGAATTGAAAGCTGGTGCCGAGATGGCAAACGTCCTATTACCTGTCGTGCCAGAGAATTCGACAGCTGCCGAGCAGAGAGTGAAAGGGAAGCAAGTTCATCCACTTTGCAGGTAAGAGATTTAAAGGTTTAAATAAAAGCAAGAATCGGGTAGGAAAATATTGTTATGATTAAAAAAAAAGGAATGTTCGACAAGAAACTTCGGAATGGTTACAGATTTTTGAATATTAAAAACTGCGGGAAAAGGGGTGTAACCACCTCTTTGTCACCTTTTCTCCCAATTAGCAGGTGGGTGGGGGGGGGGTGGTGGGGAGTGACAGGGGAAGCACACCACCTAGATACACCACTGTTTACAACTAAATTGTTGGCAGCTAGTTGCATGCTGTAACAGTTTTTTATTAAAAAATATACTCAAATAAATGCGCATTAATTTCACTGAAAATGTTGAACTGCAACACATAATTACCTTCAAAATGTGTTATTGTGTAATCATAAAGACTTATTGATCACAACCAGGTTTGAAATTGAATCGGGGGTGCACACTTCCCCCCCCCCTTCGCGTTCTTTTGCCTTTGTTTCTTGTGGCTTCAAAAGCGCCTTGGGACGGTTTTCTGTGGAAGGCGCTATATAAATATACGACCATTGACCATTGAAAATTGTAGTCCTACTGGAGTACAACATTAATAGAATGTGTTTAGAATGA
This sequence comes from Anneissia japonica, assembly GCF_011630105.1. Lineage (NCBI taxonomy): Eukaryota > Metazoa > Echinodermata > Crinoidea > Comatulida > Comatulidae > Anneissia > Anneissia japonica. The sequence goes on from NW_022692196.1 coordinate 236,663, forward strand.
TTTTTCTTCCATTAGTTTTGTTTACTGTCATTTAAGGAGAATTTATTTGAGAAAAAAAAATAAACCTCCTGGGGCATTTATTCGAGGGAGGCATTTATTCCAAATGAGGATCACTGGAAGGGGGCTTTTATTCAAAGCGGGCATTTATTTCAATACATATGGTACGTTAAATACCTAATTATCCAAACTGCTTCCTTGGTCTACATGCACTACAGAGTACAGTAAAAGCAGAGAACTATGAAATAATTACATAATTCATTGATCAGAAAACATAATTATAAATCACAACTATTTCAAGGATTAATTAACATACTTTACTCAATTATACACATCTATTTTGGTCTTTAATATTTTTAGGAAATTCAATACCTACCTCAATTATTATTACTATAATGTATTAATAAAAACCCTAAATTAAAAAATAAAATCAATGTAAATTTCTGTGTAAGTAAAATACTGAATGCAAAGGTTTTTTTTTTTTTAATGCATGTGACAGGTATTGATAATGATATGAACATGAAGTCAGCATCATTGAATTGTTATTTCAGTAAATATAAATTATGTATGCCTCGACAATACATGCAACGTTAATAAGCCAATATTGCAAAATATAAATACAGGTTGTTGTAGTTTAGACAACTAAGGAGATGGGGGGTTGGTGGTGGTAGACATATTAAGGGTGGGTGGGTGATGACATTGGTAAATTATAAATAACAAGATTTTATTTTAAAGGATGGCCAAGGAGTGGGTGGAAAGCCATGGAATTAACTCTACTGTACTGTAGACTGGGTGGACAGCTTCAAGGCTCTATGACCCCACCCACCATAACTACATCCCTCATTACATTATAAATATAAGTATCATAATTTTGTATTATTATTGTATAAAAGGAAGAAGATGATGCATCTTGTTTAACTGATGGTGATACATCTACGTACTGGGAAAGTGACGGTTCACAAGGCCAGCACTGGATGAGGCTCCATATGAAGAAAGGAACAATAATTAAGTAAGTCTGTAGTGAAAAAGCTCTTTAGTGGAACTGCACCTATGCATTCTGACCCCAGCATTCTGGGTTCAAATTAGGCAAACTTCATTTATAATAATAAGACCAGGATCATTGTTGACACTGCAACAGTTCCAAGTTCATGTTTCACTGTATTTGTCAAGTATTCAGATATGATACATTGTTTACACAGTATAGTGATGTTATATGAAGAATAATTTTTTGTGGTCTGTACATTCGGTAGTTAACAGGAAAGTCATCGCCAAACTTGACCTTACCGTTTTTTGTTTTTTTATGGTATGGCAAATCAAGAGAAACTGTTTTAAAAATCATTTTTAAGTGTCTTAATTTGACAATGGAAAGTTTAATTCAATGCACGAAACAGCGAAATTAGGCAAAATTATAATGTCTAGTAATAATTTTTTTTTTTTTACTTTTTTTTTAACTTGGAATTCCAGACTTTTGTTGATATTTGATTTCATGTCAATTTGATTGGTTGATTAATTTTAATTAATCTAATTGATTGGTTGATTAATTTTAATTGATCTAATTTGATTGGGTGATTGATATTTTCCTAGGCGACTTTACATAGCAGTTGATGGACAGGATGATAATTATATGCCAAGTCATGTGATAGTGATGGCCGGACAAGATGGATCAAACCTTAAAAAAATCAATGATTGTAACATTGATGTGTAAGTACATTAATTACTCTATGCCCATATATGGTCATGTTGTGATGTAATATGTCATCATGACGATATTAAGACTCAAGAGCATTTCACACGCTTTTTTCAAATAGAATTTAATAGTCTGAACCAGGGGTTTAGCCAGAAAAAGAAATAGGCCGTCCAAAATGGAAGCCAGTGGGCATTGAGCCGATGGGCGGGCCACGCCCATCTTTGGGAATCCCCACCAAATATTGGTACGAAAACAACATACATTCAATCAATAAATGTTGTTTTTATCAAACGTAAATATTATTTAGCTTTAGTTTAATGCAACATTCGATAGATTTGATTAATCTAAAGGATTTGCTAAATGTAGACCAGGCCAAATTAGGCTAGGCCAAGCTGATTAGGCCAAGCCGTCCAAGCCATCACGGTAAAAGTGGCTATCCTAAATAATTGTAGGCCGTCCAAAAGACAGCCGGACGGCTCGCTGGCTGAGCCTATGGTCTGGACTGAGTTACTTACATGTTTTAGATTTGCAATGCAAATGACTGTGCACCTTAAACCTAGTGGTGTTCAAGTAGTAAAGTAGCCATCTTCATACCATGTTGACTGCCTTGTGAAAAATAGTGCCATTCTGTCGTTTGCACCATATTGTGTCCCAAGAGAATGTACTGGGTCATTCCGGCTCAAATCAGCTAGTCCTGTAAAAATATTCTAAAAATACCTTGATATGTCAAAAGAAAGAATCCAAAATTTCAGCTCCAATTTCCAAGCGGTTTTTATGTTATGACCTTTTCAAATTTAGGTACCACGCCCCTTTTTTGATGCCGGTAATGTCTCCTTTAACTTTTTACTGTTTTTACAAAGTTATATTTCCTGAAATAACAAAGATAAAAGTTTAAAATTGTTATATAGACTGAAAATTTGGCCCCTCTTTTTAGAAATACCATTCATATTTGGGTAGCATATTTTATTAGAATGTTATATGCCCCCAAAATTCTCCGAAGCATTTGTGCGAAAATAGATTTTCACCTTTTCGGAGGGCCATATTTTATCAGTCTTAACAGATTTTTGTCGAAGAAAATGTAGTAGTGTGGACTGTAGCTTTAAAATGCTAATGGCGATCACACTCTCGCCTACACCGTAGCTACTTTGAAATTTTGTGCCGGTTTTAATGTTCACCTTATTAATTCTACAGTCTTGCATTTAATCATTATGTATAATTACATGTATTATTATGCGTATTTTTCTCTCCTTCAGTAATTACACTGGTGACTATTGTATCCTGGAGGATATGACTCAGCATTATAAGGTCATTGAGGTTCGAATCAAGGAGTGCAAAGGTCAGTGTGAATCTCTGAATGGTCATGGTTACTATTATTTTTATAGTGATTATTCTACTTAAATATACTTACTGTCAAAGCCCATGCTCTACTTTGACAATGCTGATTTAAATATGAACCTATTTGTAGCTCTTGAAATTTGCCAGCAGGTAAACCAACTAGTCTGACCAGGGGGCCTTGTCTGAACCAAGGGGTTGAATGGGGGGAGATTTTATGGTTTAGAATGGTGAAATTTTTCTTGTCCACAATATTGTATGGAAGAAAAAATTGAACAGGAAAAGAATTAATTATGAATTAAGAATGTTAACAATTAGCCTTTCATATATAGGCAAATTTATGTTTTTATTCCAGTGACTTTAATTAAATGTTACCTGATAACAGAGGGATCCGTGTTTCTCTGAAGGTGGTCCATGCTTATCTGACTCAACTGGCACTACCACTAACACCAAAAAAATGACCACCTAGAAATCCATTTGTTTTAATTTCATCCTCTTTCCACTCCTTTTAAATGATGGCAAGGGACTTATTTTGTGAAGCATTTTCAATGAAATTAGCAAATTAGGCATCTTTTATTTTTTTATCATAGTTTTTAATTATCTGAAGTTTAAATAAAATTAATCACTGGTATTATTTTCATGGTGACTTTTTTTTCCTTTTGATGGTAGATGGTGGGATTGATACCAGAATACATGGTATTAAAATCAAGTCAACAAAAGAAAAAGACCTCGGTTTAAATAAAGATTTGTTTAAGAATTCAGAGCTAGTGAGGTACGTAATCACAAGTTTATTGATTGATCTGTGTTTATGTAAACAATAAGGCCAACTAAGACAGCGTTTTATGACGCTGCTGACACCATTTGTTATCGTGTCGTGTATGTGTGAGTTATTATTCTGACGACAACCTCAAGACTGCAATGCAATGCTGTCTAATTTAGCCTTCATATAAAAAAATTTTTAATTATTGGCATTTAGTCGTTGTATGACGCAAGGTAAGAATACAAGAAACTAACTTGAATAGATGTAATATAATTTATTTCCAGTGAAAAATGCTTATTGTAAGCAGTAAAAACACTTGGCTATCGATGAAGTCAAACAAGATAAAATATTGCAAAGTACTGTTGAGGTAGAAATCTAAATGTAAGAAGTGAATAGCAATAGGAGTACTGTGTTATATTGGGGTAGCATTCCTTACTATATTTGGGATGATACAAAAGATGTGGTAATACTTGACCAATAAGAATTAAGGATGATTGCATGATGTCATTGTTTTAGTTAATAAAAGTGGGAATAAGTTTACCATGGTACATTCCTGACTTTTTAAGTTTCTGGTACCATAAGCAGTGTTTTCCCAACTGAAAAATTTTTACTGGTAAATTTGTCCATAAAAAATTGCAATGCGCACAATGTGAGGTAGGTTACCTCTTTTTAGTTGGGTTAAATGACTTGAAGACACAACAACACATATTCATAGTGTAGATATAGACTGGAATGATGTTAATTTAGTAAGAGGGCCAGCCTGGACTACCTAAGCCTAATCAATAGTTTTTTTTATTTTACAAACTCAAAATTTTTACTGGTTGGTTGGTTATTTTTACCGGTAAAATTGACGGCTAAAACGGCTTCGGGAGAACACTGATAAGGTAACAGGTTGCTGTCCTTAGTTGACCTTATGCTGAATATAGTAATAATATACATAGAGTAAGGTTTACAAATGAAATATAAAAGATTTTGTACAAATTCAATATTGCAGTTTAAATACAAATAGTAGAGACGCTGCAGGCACACAAAATGTTTAAATATAATTTGTTTTTTACTTTCTAAGGAGATAAGGTAAAGGTCAAGGTTTAAACCTGAAGCTCTAGGCTTACAGGCTGAAGTGCCCATCTCTCTTTCTTTGGCATTTGGGCCAGACTGCAAAGCTGTGTGGGGGCGGGGGGCCCCTTGCCACACCTACGCGCTGTAGTCTGTTTTACCTTCCCAGCATATGTCGGTACCCATTTATTTATGGAGAGATACAAACACAGATGAATTGTCTTCCCTAAGGGCACAAGCAACTTACACAGCGCAGGTTTACGAACCCCCAACCTCAAGGTTGAGAATCCGAGCCACAACCATTTTTCCAAATACCTTAACCTTTTTCCATATGAACAAATTCTTAATTTTTGGCTCACAAATGTTTATAATTTGTTTTTTAACTTCCTAAGGAGGTAAAGGTATATTTCTTGGTGAAGGTGTACATAATCTGAGTAAAAGGCATTATGCATTATTAAGCCGGGTACTCAATGCGTCGTACGACCTTCGTACAACCGTTATGAATCCAACTCGGTGGCTGTCTGAACAGATCATCATTAAAAACAATCCATTGAGTGAGCGCATTGCGGTGTTGCGTTTCACCACAGAGTCATGTTGGTCGATGACCATTGGGGGCAGTGAATATCCGGGTGTAGGCATGACAAAAATAGATAGATTATCTAGAACTTGGGCTGCTGACAGCTAGATAAATCAAAATACTTAGCAGGTGGCTTGTCTCTATTTGAGCAAATGTGGTTGGTACATAATGTTCTGTACTGGCATTATATGTAAATACGAAGTACATTGCAACATAGAACAGGATACAAACAGTTGTGCGTTGTCTTCTTTCATTAATTTCAAATATATTTTCCTGAGAAATTCAAAGGGTAATTAAATATGATAATTATTCCTGGTAGTCAATCTATGTAATCTGACCACATATTTGTTATTCATTGAATGTAGTATGTTTACATTTGATTACTAATGTTAAAGTAATACTGTACGTCATTATTCTCAAGGGTGGTGTTATATTTAAACTGTAAAATCTTCTAGTAGAAGTGGTTAAATAAAAGCAATTATTAACACTCTGCCCGCCAAACACGGATATCTCCGTGTTTGGTAATGTTATGTTTGACCGCCAAACATGGAGATCCCTGTGTTTAAGGTTTTTTTTTGGAATCCGATAGATGGGGTAATTACCGACATGTACTAACAATTTGAACACTATATTCAGTCTGGACTGAATATAGTATAGTATTTCACTATTTGTTTGTTTACATTGAGCATAGCGGTATTGTACAAAATCACGATTATCTCAGCTTCGTTGTGCAAAATTGCTTAAATCTCCAAAAGTGAGTCATTTTCATTTTACAGTTACGGGTCACAGATTGTGATTAAAATAAAGTATTTGGTGCCATTGTAAAGCTAAGATAGTTCTTGTAGTATACATTACATGTCAATCTGATCACATATACACACAGTTAAAATTTGCTAAAATGTCTGGCGATGGCAGATACTATTTTTTCAAACCCCTGGCGGTCAGAGTGTTAATCAATTCATTGGTTAATTGATGAATTTTATACCTAATAATGATACTGCATATTACAATATTAGCCCAAGTGTCATACTGTAGTATATATTTCACTTGATCGTTGTTATTCCACAGATATCCACGGCTAGAATCTGTTGATAAAGATGTGTTGTACAGGAGAGCTATCACCATGCAAAGGTAGGCAAACAATATAGTTTACCTTCATGATAACAACAGTTTGTAACGAGTTGGGGAGAAACCGCCGAAATCGTAAACTGTGAACACTGGTTTCTCCAATACTGTTCTTTTAATACTAGTATGTTGAAACTCTAGTAGCTTCATAAAATGTCAAATTTAAATTCTGTTACCATTTTATAACTTTTATTCTACTGTACTAACCCTGTATTAATAACTAAAAACTAATTTTTGCTTTTTGCGAAGAGTGACTTGCCTGGCTTGTTTTTTGCCATATACACGGAAGTACACCATGATACGCTTAATTCTCTCATTAATTAGCCTGATATATTGATTGATTTTGTTTCTTCTTCTTTTAAAGGTTTATTAAATTATTTGATAGTGTTATACAATACATTATCCCATCCTGGCAATATTCTATAGGATCGTTTGGCGAATTAAATGCAGTACGACAGATTTTAGTGTTATCCAAAAAACGATCTTCTCTAATACAACGCTTGCTGAAGCAGTCAGAAACAAGGTGAATATTGATTTACTATTGAATAATTATATTATTTTTAATTATTTAATTAATGTTATGTAAATTCAAGATTGATCTTTGTTATGTGATTATAGTGGTTCTAGATGCCTGCTGTTGATACAACAGTAGAAGCAGTAAAAGATTTCGTTGGATTATCTCATGAGGGCGCTGTTCATAGAATGTTAATCCGGGCACTCATGACACTCGACGGTCATCTGATGCTTACAGGATGTGGAGTTGGATTGATTGGCTTATTGTTGTACGGCCGTCTATGACGCAGTAAATGCCGGGCATTACCGTAATGCACTAGAATATTAAAGATTCAAGATCTTTTGTTGGTCCATATGTAATAAAATACACAGAAAATTGTTTGTTTTAATTTAAATATCTAATTTTTCTGTGTCAGAACATATTTAACCGAGTTATATTTGTGACAGTTATGCATTACTTTATATAATTCATAAAGTGAAATATTTAAAAATAAAATTTATGTAACTAAAATATTTGAATATTTCAGCAAACCCTCATCGATGCCAAAATTGTACATAAATAGGAGAGCGGCGTCTGAACACAAGTCGGACCCTAGCAAAGACCCAGAGTGCAAAAGCACTGTCTTCTCGCAGGTAAGATTTCAGCTTTATTATTGGAGCTGTAGCTTGGTGATTTATATGTGCTTGCCTTCTAATACCAGGGTACTGGGTTCAAATCCTTTTTTTTTTTCTTCATAACCAAACACATCTTTACTCACTAAAGCCCTTTTCAGGTGTATCTAATTTCTTTTGACAAAAACATGTGACATGCCCAAAAATGGTGATGATGACATCACATCATGAACATATTATAGCACAGGTGGGCAGAGTGCAGCCCATGGGCCACATGCAGCCCAACGGTGATTTGTTGCGGCCCATGAAAATAAATTAAAACCCCATGCATGGCATCTGCCAACCATTTTTGGCTAGAAAACCCCTTGTTTTTTATGACCACACCATTAATCTGTAAAAGTGTTATTGGAACTGAGTTGATGAAAACAGTAAAAACCGAAAGGTCCACTGATTATTCTCAGATAAGATAGTATAATACATACTCCAAGTATCGAAATGCACGCCATCGTGTCGGAATTCAATATTTCAACATTAATTATGTCATCGTCAGGAATCATTCCTTATGATGATATAATTAATGTCGAAATATTGAATCCCGACACGATGGCGTGCATTTTGTTACTTGAAAGTATGTATTATACTATCTTATGAAAACAGTAGTATGAAAAAATTGCCCTCCGACCCAATTTTATTGCCCACCCATCTCTGATATATATATAGGCAAATCATGACTGTATATGGCCTTTTTTTTATCAAAGAAAATTTAATAGCCTGGGCAGAGCTTCACCCTCATAATGAAACTTAGTTTATGTAGACCAATTTTATCGTTCTCCATAAAGACAAGGGATCTTTTCAGATCTGTGGGATACCGCAAGCATTTATTATTGTTTTAATTTATCCTGTTATTGGCCTTTACACTGTTAAATGAAACGAAAAAAAAAAATGCTCTATTTTTCTTTGAATCTCGGTGTACTTTTTCTTGACCACATTATAAACAGTACTTCCTTTATTTAACCTTTTAAACTTCCTCATACACAAGTGTTTAAAACGATCTGGTAAACAAAAGTAAAATACATTTCCTTTACCAACATTATTCTATATAATTTCCTGAAGGAATATTTGATCTAGAAGCTATTTTCTGTAGGATAAACATAAATAATTACATACATTTATAGAAGTATTATATAAAAATTCACATTTCACATGCACAATGTTTAAATAGAAATATTGGTAGGACAAATAAAATAAATAAAAGTCCCTTGTGATAAAAAAGCTATGGTTATCTTATCATGCCTGTTCATAATAACTCCATTTAAATTTTAAATCTTTCGCAAATATTTTGTTAGCTGACAATTTGTTACTTGTAGTGGAAACAAAAACTTTGTCTCCCTTTTCACTAGTTATGTTTACAACGCTATTCATTTTTTCATTCATTCGTTCATTCATTCATACATTCATTCATACATATTCATTCATTCATTCCTTTTTTCATTCAATTTTTATTCTTTCTATCTTGTGTATAAATATTTTCTGGTAGATTTATGAAGGTTTAAAATCAGGAACGCGATCGAACACTCAGCTGGACTTTCGATGGCCTCAACGTTACGACCAGTGGTGGGAGTGCAAATTCTTGTCAGAAGGCATCATTGACCAAGGTATTGCTTCATAAACAGTACACTCAAATATCAATCTATAGTAATACTTTCAATTTTTGTAAAGGTAGGAGAATAACCCATAACTTGCAGTGTCATTGTGCTGAATTGCGTATGGGCGTGGTCCGTGACTACCTAAAAAGCCGTAAAGAAGCGCTTCACGGTAGCTACGTGGTCACATCATTACACAACGACAGGGTCTGAAATGAACCATAACATCGGGGTAACTCCCCTGCTCTTCTGAAAGATGCAATGGGCACACAAGCCAGATGTATACACTGGACCTCCATTTAAAGTCTGTATCCAAGAAGACTTGGTTCTACCAACCGAACCATAGGCAAGGTGTGTTAAGGCTATAGCTAGCGGCGCCTCTGTCTTACCGCTCGGCCATTCGACTTGCATATGTTTTGATTTTATAAACAAACATGATTTAAAAAAAAAAAGTAAACATGCCTGTTTTATTTCTAAAAGATTTTAATTTATCAATTTTATTTCAATAATAATTGTTGAAGGACAGATTGTCTTTAAAAAAAATTTTTTAAATATTATAATACTAATAATACTATTAGTGGTATTGATAATCATCGCAATAATATTATGGTTTAATGAGATAGCACCAGTCTTTGAATTTTAAGGACCGGGTCTAAATCCAGTATTGGTTACATTGCTTAGTAATAATAATATGTAAGTTTTTTATATAGCTCTCTACACAACTAAGTCTCAGAACACTTCTCCACATTATTGCTCCAGTAATTTTAACAATGCCTATGGAGGAAATTCTGCATGAAATAAATCAGCACATTTTGCACTCAAACCTCCTCGGATACCCACTTATACTCCTTGGTGGAAGCAATGCAGATAAAGTGTCTTGCTCAACGACACAAGCAAAATGCACAGGATGGATTGAAACTCCGACCTCGAGGTTGGGAAACCAAACCATTCCCGCTGTGCCAAAACCACTTCTACAGGTTTCTGATTTTAGTAAGATAATAACAAACACTGTAATAGTCATGTAATAGTAGTTCTCTGAAATGAGTATTGTGTGTTGATTATAAAGTTACATTTTACTTCACTAGGGGGTGGCTTCCGGGACAGTCTTTCGGACATATCAGAAGAATTATGCCCAACGGCTAACGACCAACCTGATCCGCTTCCCTTTTTTGTGCGCTCACCGAACCAGAAACACGAAGATCTGAACACGAACCGTGACGTCTTTGTACCGAATCCTGGTTGCAAGGAGTTTATCAAGTACGAGTGGATTGGAATGCTAATGGGAGGCTGTCTACGAAGTAAAGAGAACCTGGTAAGATGGCAAAAGTTAAAGTCCTGTCCCAGACTATCAAATTTTAAAAACATGTTACATGCCTAAATACGGTCATGATGACATCAAATCATGAAGATTGACTGTTCCATTCAACTCATGAAAATATTCTTCCCATTGCACTCATAAACATTCACTATTTCTATAACATCATAACAAATGGTTAATGTTTTCTAGGTACTTGCGTTACCATCATTTGTATGGAAACAATTAGCGGGAGAGTGCATCAGTTGGTCTCGGGACTTCACGACAGTCGACTCGGCTGCCGTTAAACTACTTGAGTTACTAGAAAGTATAGACCAGGAGACGTTCGATGAAAGCTTTGCTGACGACCTAACGTTTACCACAATGCTTAGTAACCAGACAGTAGCGATGTTGAAGGAAGATGGAGATAAAATCAAAGTGCAATACGAGCAACGGATGGAATTTTGCCGTCTGGTGCAAGAGAAGAGAATGAATGAATCTAAGCAACAGGTCCATAACTATTTATTATTACATCTTAATCATTAGAAGGATTGTATTTTCCCATGAAAAACAACATAAAATGTAATTTTTTTTTTAAATTGATTTGCTTATAAAAATTGTCAACTTCTATATCATTTATTTCATTTTTATTTCTTTATTTTTTTTGTTTATTCTTTGCTAGTTTCAAGTTTTTTTGCGACTCGGTCGCATTTTATCATTTGATATCATTTGAGTTGCGAATTTGAAGTGTAAAGAAATCTTAAACTACTTTAAACTACAGTTTGTGAGAAATAAATATATATGTGAAAAGAGATTTTTCAGTTGTTGCTTAAATGCAGGAACAGAATAATTATCATCATTGTCAGAATCTATTCACTCAAGTATTGCTGTACACACTTATCAAACCTTTGTTTAATAATTTTCATCTAGTGTATGATATACCTATATACTAATGGTTTATTAAAATATCATTATGCCAAGCCGTTTAGGTTGCCAAAGCCTGACTGAACCATTGAAAACCAAATAGAAGCCTAAAATACTATTCTATGATATATGGGGCTTACCTTGCCAAATCCAGTATCAGTGACCAACACAAGGAAATTCATTTTGTAATATATTCATATTTTAATTATTGAATTATTTTTTTGCCAGATTGCAGCTATTAAGCACGGTATTCTGCAAGTAATACCACAGGCTGTTCTTGATTTAATGACTTGGCAACAACTTGAAACGTCTATATGTGGCAACCCAGAAATTTCACTTGAAGCCTTGAAAAAAACTAGTGAGTGGGAAGCTTTGGATTTTTTTTGTAATGCGTTTTGCTATTTGAATTGAATTTATGGTTGGTGAATTAACAATGAGCGCAGGAGCTGCAGTTTGCCCTCTCAATCGTAAGGTTGGGGATTAGACCAATAATAGGACACTTTCAATTTGTGTGATGATGTAACTCTAGAATGGTTGCACTCATCCATGACTATCATACGCTATCTGCACAACATAGATGTGGGCCAAGATGCGTCCTAGAAACCATGCAACAACGTTCTCGCATGCGCAGTGATGTCATTTTGTTGTTGGTCCTAATGTCATGCAGCAAAAGCCCCCTAATGCCCTATCCAGACTATCAAAAGCATGTGATATGCCTAAATATGGCCATGATGACATCACATCATTACCATATAGGCAAATCATGCCTATATATGGGCATACAATATTTTTTTGCCAAATAAGATTTGGTAATCTGGACACTTTGCTGGCAGTTGATGTCAGTTTCATCAGGTGATTATTTTTTTCTTTTCTCCCTATTGAGTGTATTTTTTTTCTGGTTTTCTTGTAGCTTTTTATGAAGATATTGAACAGAATGACACGAGGGTGAAGTATTTATGGGAAGCAATGGCAAACTTTACAAATGGTAAGATAAATAACAAGATCAATGCTATTATTGAGTAATAATTAATTAATAATCTACTTTCCACACACTGTTTTTATATATTTGTCTTCTCCCCTTGTTTTTAATGTTCCTTCTTTTCCTTTCCTTTTCTTTGTAATCTGTTTGGACTTTGTTCCCCCATCCCCTCCTTGTCATTTACTTATGTTATCCTAGACAGTTTTTTTCTGTTTATTGAATATAAGTGATTTTAAGTAATATATATTACAAAACAACACAATTTAAAAAATTGATTAGAACCCTTTTGTATGAATTTATTGAAAACAAGGACAAAGTAAAAGTGTAGGGATGTATGTTTGTAGGATATTGCTTGGTATATCTATGTGTGTATGGATATAGCTGGGTGTGGGGTGTGACTAATTGTGTGAATAATCTATATAAACTAGCTTTTCTACCACCACTACTTATCACATAAGGAAGCTATTGTTATTTAAGTATTTTTATGCTTAAACTCATCTTTGTCTAATTACAGAGGATAGGAGTCGTTTTCTAAGATTTGTTACCGGGAGGCGCCGTTTACCTGCTCCTCTTTATATTGCTGCAGATCGGGGGTAAGTTACATTAGTTATAAGATAAATTAGCTCTTAAAATCTGATTAAGTGGCAGATTAAGTGGCAGATTGAAGAGGGCTGGGGGGGGGGGGGGCAGTCATCCCACTGCAAATAATAAACAAATTTTCATAAAAGGGACTAGGAAAAATAACTGTTTTATAGTAATTTTCTATATCTGTGATTGGAGTGGAAGACATCATTAAAAAGTTAGAAAAGTATTACACCTATATTCATCCATCTTTTTCAGTTGAAAATATAAATATTCTTATTCGTGTACTTGACAATGTGTTTCTTACCTATTCTGCATTAAAAAGTAATTTACTATGATGCCTTTTCCCCCCAAAGAACTGAGAAAACAGATTCATTGCCAGAATCATCTACCTGTTCAAATACACTTTTTCTACCATGTTACTCCAGGTAAATATTTATTCATTATTATTTTATTTTGATTCTTTCATTGCCAGGGGTTCCAAATTGGAATCCCTCATGCCTCGCCCGTCACCGCTGCTCACCAGCGAGGGCGTCGTATCACGTTTGTCGCTGCTGACCGACGAGGGCGTATCCCTGTATTGCAGTTTGGGTGCTACTTGGAGTTCTTTCTTTCCTTATTTTTCCAATTACATCTGTTCACTTGTTTCTTGCGCATAGAGACCCTAGTATTTTGCGTGGTTTACATTAGTACTAGTAGTGGCTTTATGGTTATGCTGCTTGCCTATAAGTCACAGTGTCCTGGGTTCGATTCCTGTAATATACCATCATTTTTTCAATTTTCATTGCTTGCAAAGCATAGATTTTTATCTGTTACTATATTTACCGTATGCTTGGTATTTTTTCCCCGTTTCTTTCTTATAGTGCCAAAGTAGCAGAAGAGAAATTGCGTTACGCAGCCTACAATTGCGTTGCCATAGATACTGACATGGGATCCTTGGTCGAATAAGAAAACAAATGGTGCTTCTACTTAAGATATGATTGGTGTATAGAAGGTTAAAGCCAAATCCACACTATCAGATTTTCTTGACTAAAATGCGGTTATATGCCCATATATAGTCATGATGCGGCTATATAGTGGTCACGATGTGAATGTGATGTCATCATGACCATATTTAGGCATGTCACATGTTTTTTTTGTCAAATAAAATTTGGTGTATGGACTCGGAATGTCTTCATATCAGTATTTGCTCTTCAATGAATTGAGTTGTAAAAATACTGGTTGTGGAAAGTTCCAATGCATTTTAATTCCAGGGCCGCCCCTTAAATCTGCCCCTGAACAATGTGTGCACAGATAACTAAAAATCATGTTCATGTTGGCTCTAGGAATGGTGTACTTTTACCTCTGAATATCTAAGGCTTGAAATATCCCATTTCAATGAACGACCCCCTCATCATTTTAAAGATTACACACTCAAGAATCTGAAAATACCTTGAATTTAAGTTTTTGCTAGAACTAAATCATTTTCCACAACATGCCTCAATTGGTTTTTTTTCAGTTACACCTAGTTATTGTAGTGCTATAGTATGTTTATGGTCACTTTAACATTTACTTTATTGAGGAATAGTATTCTGATGAATTGTTGAGTGCATCTCTCATACTACCAATACAAAATATGGAAGTGTATGCTTACATTTAATTCATTGAGGAATAGTATTGTGATCATTGTTGAGTGTATCCCTCATACTACCAAATATGGAAGTGCTCTTGCCAAAAAAGTAGTAGCAAAAATATAAATTCTGTGGTTGTAGATATAGATATATATATATATATATATATATACACACACAGCCAATCATTGTGCAGGATATTCAGCATCGATACCAAATTGTTTTGTTAATATTTTATCCATTGTTCTTGAATCTGTAATTTGCAACACTTAAAAATGGCAAACCAGGAGATGGAGTAATTAATGACAATAGTTTGAGAATTTGTGTTGTGCTTTTACAGAAGTGATACAACAATGCTTAAAACAACTTTGTTATAAATCTATCTAATAGAATAGCCTAAAAACAGCAGTATAAGAAAGCTTTACTCATGAAGTTTAAATTCATACAATTTTTGGTGGTGATGTTTGCGCTTTAAAAATCGTTATTATTATTATTATATCCATTAGAGCATTGTGGTGAAATACTTCCATAATATTTCAATCATATATAATTACTTTTACAATGTTCTGCTGACAATATATTCACAGATCTCAAATACAAGTTTTGTGATTCTTGTTAAATTCCAAAATTTGCTACACAATAATTAGCTAAGACCTAGTGGCCTCTATGGTTTGCTTCTAGCATGCTTTACTCACTTTGCTCTACTTTTTTCCAGGCTCAAGTTTTATAATTTATGAAAACAAACAGATAGCAAGCCTTAATGTGAAGAAATAGGATCCCCCAGAATAGATTATGATAATCAAAATTGTATACATTTAATCTCAATAAATATAATTGTGAAACATAGTTTAATATATTAATGCCTCTTATATTAATATTACATTAATCTTATTAAAACATCTCATAAATTTTATAGTCATCTTATATTATAATGGAACCTTTTATCAACTATAATAGTAATAATAATAATAATAGAGTGGCTATTGTTACACCAGTCTTAAACCATAATTCTGATTGGATGTTATTGAACTAATCCAATCCATGCATACAATAACATCCAGTCAAAATTGGGAATCGATTTACAACTGGTGTAAAATAGTCACTGCCATACTAATATAGAGTATACAATATGCCTTTGGGCCTTCAGGCAATTTTTTTTTGTACTTTACTGCTAATGTTCATATAATAGTCACCATTATTGCATAGAATCAAACTATAATTGCTTAATATTATATAATAGCAAAATATATTTGACCATCAGGGCTTTGATAACTAAATCTCTTTATATGACAATATTCCTCACCACTAATTTAACCCAGGATTATATATATGAAGGTGGTTGGCACCTTAACTATCATGGCACAACTTAACTCTATGAGATTTTCCCCTGATTAGTTTATGCCTAGGCCATCCTGTGAAATAGGTTTGTTTTCTAGGTCCCGTTTTCCCCCCAAAAAAATCTAATATTGCTGCAATACCTACTATACATGTATATTTAATGTTTTATTAATGAATAATTCTAATAGGTATCATTTGGTAATGTGAAATTATTTTATAAAGTTAAATTTGCAATAATTTTTATAAACACTTTCGTTTCTAATAAGGTAGTGGTTAATATTAGATGGTTGTTTTCAGTTAGTTGAAAGTTTTTTTTTTTTTACCTTAGCGTACCGTTATCTGCATCCTATGCAATAGCAAGATATGGTGTATGGGATATGTTTTGGGTGGGGTGGCTAGTGGGGGATGTGCGTACAAGTATTAAACAGTAATCTTATTAAACAAGCAAACTTTAAACAAAAAATAGTGCATGAATTTCAACATATAATTACTAGACACTGCATTTGACTTATTTATATTTAACGTTTTGTAAAGCTACCAAATTTGACTTAAAGCTAGTTTTCTTTGCCAATGCCAGTCAAGAGGAACATCACATTATGACCATATATAGTCACATTTTGACTATATATAGTCACATGTTGACCATATATAGTCACATGTTGAATATATATATTCACATGTTGACCATATATAGTCACATGTTGACCATATAGTCACATTATGACTATATATGGGCATACAACATTTTTTTTTTCAAAAGAGAATTTGATAGTCATGACAGCTTTAGAGCAGACGATAGGCTCCAGTGAAACCTGTATGTTAACAGACTTCATAATTTAAATATGTACTCAAAGCGATTTAATATTCAAATGTTTATTTACTAACAGCATTTAAATTTCTACCAGGAAATTCTAGTGAAACAAGTATCTTTATTGCGAGATATGTATTGATTTTAAATTCTTATAAAAATTGTTTAAAAATTAACAAATATACTACTGTATATAAATCCCTGTTGATTGATTGGTTGATTAATTAAAAAGAGTATGAATTCCAGTACCGTAAAACCTCAAGTAAAAGCCAATGGGCTTGTTTTTCAAGATAGCATTTTCCAGATTATACACTGTACATGAATTTCAAAGAAACAAAGTAAAATTAAAAACGCGCTTAGTTTTTACAGTAGTTTAGGGCAAAGAATAGAGGCGTGTACCAAGACGCGCATTGAAAACGTTCTACGAACCAAATTCAGTGTGAATCTGCCTTTAATGCCGGTTAATACACACTATGATACAGATTAATGTTACAGTTGCCTTATTTTATTGTTTTATAGTAGTACATGCAATTCCCAAAATTTACAGCATTCATTTTGAAAAGCAGCTTTCCTCCCTTTTTGTAATTGGAAAAAAAGCCCATCTCGAAAAGTAGCCTATCAGAAGTTCGCAAAAAAAAAAAAAAAATAAGCCCAGGGCTTCAATTTAAGGTTTTATGGTACTGATACTTACTTTAGTCGTCCAAGTTTATCCAGCCAGAATAACAACTTACAAACTTGATATGTTTTTTTTTTTAGTTAGGCAAGACTTTTTTAAACTAGTAACTTGTTTCACGAACTTATGTTTTTTAAAGATTGTCAGAGGAGGGCAAAAAAAAAAGAAAATTAAAAATTTTGTTTTCTTATTTAGTAAATAGTTTTGCCAAAAATATCCAGATGGAGGAGAATATAAAAACAAATTTTATTGGTGAATGCAAACACTGTAGTAATGGGATGGTTAAATGCTTTAAATTTATATAATTAGGAATATAAATAATTAATTTTTATGTTTTGCGATTTCAAGGCAGCTACGGACAAAACTACTTTTTTAATTAAAAATCGTCTTTTTTTTGGTTCGCTAAACAATTTATAATAAAAGTCTTGCCTTAAACAGGTAATAATATGATGATAAAAAAAAAAATTTATCATGGTTTTATTTAAATTGTGTACACTACTGTATAATTAATTGATTTAATCATGGTACTATTATTTTATTTTAGTATCTGATTAATATTTTAAGCCTTTATTTTATTATCATAATATTATTAATTATATTAAGCGCTCACTTATGGAATATACAATGCATTGTTACCCTGGAAGAAGGCATTTCCTATAATAAAAGTAACATGAAATTAGATGCTCCATTCCAAAGTTATTTTAAAACAACGGAAAGATAGTTCCTTTAAAGAAGAGTGTATTGGTTGAATTTTGAAGCATTGGTTTTTAATGTTAAAATAAGTTTAAAAGTCTAGAGAATAGAGTATTAGCAGAAATACTGAATAGAAAGTGACTACTTTATTCTTGAGTTATTTATGCATATGCATCATCCCTTATGCATATGTATTATTGATTTAAACATGTTTTTTTTTCCCATTTGTTGTTGGATTTCTAGGAGACATAATGTACATATTATTTGGCTTGTGTAACAAAAAAAAATTTAGTACCAGAAGATAAAGGATTTATGGTAGGAAATGGACAATTGATATTTATTTAAATTGTAGGCAGTGGCCATAAATTCTTAATTCTAATTGAATGTAATACTGCCCTAGTCAAATGAATACATAGAGTAAAAGCCAATCAGAATTAAGAATTTGTTTAGGACTGGTGTAACTGTAGCCACTGCCTAAATTCTAATGTATCTGATCAAGGAAGATAAGGCTATGGGCCTAAGTGTCTTGTGCTTTTGTTGCCAGGCTAACTTCTTCCAAAACACAGTATTCTGCAAGGCTTCATACACATGCTGCTATTAAGTCATAAAAAATTATTAAAAAATAGAGTAATACCGTTCTTAGACTTAAATACTGAAATAAAATATATGTGATAAAAATCCATACAACTCAAAGCATTTATCATTTAATAATTAGAATATGATATGTACATTGTTCAAAAATTGTGGTTAAAAAATACACTGGAAATTATAAGCAATTATATAAATGAACTAAATGAGTTACATATATATATATAAAATATGTCACTTGGTATTTCCTTTAAAGGATATGAAAATGTTTTTAATATTATATTTATACATTTTATTTTTTTTTATTGTATTGTTTTATTGCTTTTTAGAATCAGAAAACTTGCCTCATCTTCTAATTATTACTTGTGATAAGTAAGCAGTGATCATAAAAAAATATATATTCTGTTAGTCATGTCACCATTCTTAAGGTGCCAATTATGGTACATTTATTTGTCACATAAAATGTAGTAAAATTTCTGTTCTGTTTTGCGTAGACAATTCCATTACCATATATGGTTAATTGAATTCTTAATCATTTTGTACGGCTATGATTACTATGCCCAACATTATAAAGACGGCTAAAACACAACTATGCATTGCTTCGTAGAGGAGCTTGGGGGAGAAGACACTCCATATAAACAGATGGTAACGTTGTGATGCAACTACAATTGTGTATACAGCCTGTGGAAATGCTTTTTTTTAGTTAGGCAAGACTTTTTTTAAACTAGTAACTTGTTTCACGAACTTATGTTTTTTAAAGGTTGTCAGAGGAGGGCAAAAAAAAAGAAAATTAAAAATTTTGTTTTCTTATTTAGTAAATAGTTTTGCCAAAAATATCCAGATGGAGGAGAATATAAAAACAAATTTTATTGGTGAATGCAAACACTGTAGTAATGGGATGGTTAAATGCTTTAAATTTACATAATTAGGAATATAAATAATTAATTTTTATGTTTTGCGATTTCAAGGCAGCTACGGACAAAACTACTTTTTTAATTAAAAATCATCTTTTTTTTGGTTCGCTAAACAATTTATAATAAAAGTCTTGCCTTAAACAGGTAATAATATGATGATAAAAAAAAAATTTATCATGGTTTTATTTAAATTGTGTACACTACTGTATAATTAATTGATTTAATCATGGTACTATTATTTTATTTTAGTATCTGATTAATATTTTAAGCCTTTATTTTATTATCATAATATTATTAATTATAATAAGCGCTCACTTATGGAATATACAATGCATTGTTACCCTGGAAGAAGGCATTTCCTATAATAAAAGTAACATGAAATTAGATGCTCCATTCCAAAGTTATTTTAAAACAACGGAAAGATAGTTCCTTTAAAGAAGAGTGTATATGGTTGAATTTTGAAGCATTGGTTTTTAATGTTAAAATAAGTTTAAAAGTCTAGAGAATAGAGTATTAGCAGAAATACTGAATAGAAAGTGACTACTTTATTCTTGAGTTATTTATGCATATGCATCATCCCTTATGCATATGTATTATTGATTTAAACATGGTTTTTTTTCCCATTTGTTGTTGGATTTCTAGGAGACATAATGTACATATTATTTGGCTTGTGTAACAAAAAAAAAATTTAGTAAAAGAAGATAAAGGATTTATGGTAGGAAAAGGACAATTGATATTTATTTAAATTGTAGGCAGTGGCCATAAATTCTTAATTCTAATTGGATGTAATATTGCCCTAGTCAAATGAATACATAGAGTAAAAGCCAATCAGAATTAAGAATTTGTTTAGGACTGGTGTAACTGTAGCCACTGCCTAAATTCGAATGTATCTGAACAAGGAAGATAAGGCTATGGGCCTAAGTGTCTTGTTGTGCTGTTGTTGCCAGGCTAACTTCTTCCAAAACACAGTATTCTGCAAGGCTTCATACACATGCTGCTATTAAGTCATAAAAAATTATTAAAAAATAGAGTAATACCGTTCTTAGACTTAAATACTGAAATAAAATATATGTGATAAAAATCCATACAACTCAAAGCATTTATCATTTAATAATTAGAATATGATATGTACATTGTTCAAAAATTGTGGTTAAAAAATACACTGGAAATTATAAGCAATTATATAAATGAACTAAATGAGTTACATATATATATATATAAAATATGTCACTTGGTATTTCCTTTAAAGGATATGAAAATGTTTTTAATATTATATTTATACATTTTATTTTTTTTTAGTGTATTGTTTTATTGCTTTTTAGAATCAGAAAACTTGCCTCATCTTCTAATTATTACTTGTGATAAGTAAGCAGTGATCATAAAATATATTCTGTTAGTCATGTCACCATTCTTAAGGTGCCAATTATGGTACATTTATTTGTCACATAAAATGTAGTAAAATTTCTGTTCTGTTTTGCGTAGACAATTCCATTACCATATATGGTTAATTGAATTCTTAATCATTTTGTACGGCTATGATTATTTACACCATCATCATATATTATCCGCTAGTAGAATTTGGTTTTATAATTGTATTCCATAGTTTTGTTCATATTTCCAAAATTATATAGTTAAGATACATTCTGTTGTTTACATTACAAAATGTAAAAATATGTTTATTTTAATCTTTGTACATTATGAACATAATAAAGAAATAATTTCAAGATTAACAACAAATCTACGTTTGGTATTTTTATTTTTGCAATATTAAGAAAAAGTTAACGCAACGTACATTAGAGTAACATTTAGCGCTATGCATCCCTAAGTCAAAAAGTCTATATTTGGACATAAATTACTTCTTTAGCTTTATATGAAATTGCCATCGTCAATGACACTGTTACCATTAAAGGTCATCGACCTTTCCAGAATGTCAAGAATACTGACGTGTCCCACAAAAGCATGTGCGTACCACTGATCTCTACTAATACTATAATAGCTGGATTGCTCATAGTGAGGCCACTGACGCATCATTTTAGACAAGTTTCTTTTGGCATTTGTTTAAATTATTGTTATTATCATCTATCTACTTGATGTGACTTTTGAAAACCGCATAAACTGTTGTGTCTAGTTAGATGGTTTGAAAAAAATTCCTATGTTAAATTTATATTTGTTATTGAAAAGTATTGCAGGAATCGTTATTTTTAACAACTACAACTTTTCTAAACTGGTACGTCACTTAGGCCCTCCAACATGGCGTCGGAGGCCTCACGTTTTTCTGTACCAGGATTGGCCGACGAGCAATCCAGCTATTATAGCATAGCTCTGTGGTGCGTACGTATGCTTTCACACTGTCGTTTTGTGGGACCTTAGCACGAGGTGTTGCGAAACAGTTTCTTTGGTGATGGATTAAGAATTTCTAAATAGGAGTGGGCACAAGTAGGGACTTTCATGGATTAAGATCACCTCAAACATACCATGGTTAGGGCTGAGGATACAAAAGTTTATAGCCAGAAGTGACAGTCTCTTGACCTTTTACGCAATTTTCTTTCTTTTCCAATACTTCAGGGGGGGGGAGGGGTTAAAGTCAGAGTTACCATGGAAAATTGATAAAATAATTTAAAGACTAACTTTTAATTAATGTCATATCAAGTCTTGTTTCAAGCTGAAAACATACCTAATCTCTTTTAGAAATTCTAATATTAATTGGTCTTGTGTAATGACCTATTACATAAAAGGCTATGCCCAACATTATAAAGACGGCTAAAACACAACTATGCATTGCTTCGTAGAGGAGCTTGGGGGAGAAGACACTCCATATAAACAGATGGTAACGTTGTGATGCAACTACAATTGTGTATACAGCCAGTGGAAATGCCCGGAACAGCATAAGAGACAGGAAGGCTTGAGGTACTGCCACCTGATGCCTGGAGGAAGGAAAGAAAATTTGCACTGGATTATTTTGGTGTAATTATCAAAATAATTAAAAAAAAATAAATAAATAAAATAAAGTAATAAAATATGATTTCTGTTACAAACCACTTATTTCAGTGGGAGAATTCTGATGATAACTGAAATTACAAAGAAAACAAATCAATGGTTTTCTTAGAACCATATTTTTTTACACATGGAGTACCAGAATTTGATTTGAATTATTTTAGTAATATGTTAAGTCACCATGCAAACCTTTAAATATTGTTATGATTATTATAATGATGATAGAGATGACAAATGTGAGGTTTTACTACAAAATGAGTCTCATTGTTGGAAAATCAAAAAATTAGTTTATATTATATTTTGGTAGATCACATTATAAGCTTTAATTTGATCTTTGAATGGCTTCCCTAGGATAAATAGATCCAGAGATGTTAGTATTTAAAGTGTAGGTGTATGAGAACCAGGTTTTGAGAAAATCGGCCTCAAAGATAAACTAACCTGTACAAATAATAGTACTTGAATTACAGAATATGCGCAGAGAACACTGTTTTATTAAGAAAATCCACTTAAAAAGTACACAATCATAAAATGTATCAAAAATATTAAAATCAAAATTTTGTAAAAATGTTGCCTTTGACCTATTTTGGTGAATATCTCAATGATTTCACCAACAAGGCGTCTCATTTTGTGGTGAGACCTCACAAATCATTTATCATGTGTGTATAGTTTAGTGTTGAGGTGTTGGTACCGGAAATAGGATGATGACATCTATAATTAATATAGATATTGATAAAATGAAGATGATGATGGTGATGATGATCATGATGAAAAGGATGATGAAGATAATGATTAAAACTGAAAAACACAAATACACTAATCCATGATAAAATACATACAATCCACTTACTTGTTGAGAGAACTCTTCATGATGCTGCCAATAAGAATGATCATCCACGACACAGGACCAAAGTTGGTTGACACCAGCAAAAGCACCCCAACAAAGGCTGGATCATGCGAGTCTAGCCCAACATATCCAGACGACAAATCAATTGATGCAATACTATTTGAATTTCCCTGAAATAAAATAAATGAAGATTGCTCCAATGATATTTTGCTTTAGGAGTGGTTAAGACACCAGGCTAATTATCTGGAGGTTCTGCATTTGACCCGAATCACTTGCCAGATTTTTTTCGCAAGCGTTTGGGAACACATTGAGCATTCAGTACTATAACATGTCTGGTAGGCCAAACATTGATTCGTGAAGAATGTTCATGCAAAGGTTTAGGTAGGGTTTAATTTATGGTTTTTATTTTTTTTCCCGATGCGATACATTTAAGTCCAAACAAATAACTTGTTGGTGCAAATTTTCCAAATGGAAATTGGTTAACAAATTTACTATTAAAACTTATTAAAAAATTTATTAGCATTTAATAAATTCATTATAAAACATTACTACAGTATATTTAAACAATAAGGTTTATTTGTTGAGTATTTGCTAAAATCAGCGAGTAGTCATAATTTGACTGTAGTCTGCTAAAACAACAGCAATTTGCAGTGTATATATGGAAGTTGATGATATCACACTTAACAGACATTGAGACATGGCAAAAACTAAAAATTGGGCGCAGCTATAAATGATTGGCATACTCAATTATGGATGAATACTTACTTGATTGTAAAATGCAGCTTGGCCCATCCAGAAACAAACTAGACTCAAACTCCAGGCTTTCAGTGGGTGTTTTGTTAAAGTGATTATTAATTTTTGTTGTATAAACACTGTCATGGCAACAACAGGTGTATTATGTGGCCGTAGCAACAGCGCAGCCAATAAAATGAAGCTTTCATAGAAAACATTAATTAATCTAATTTCAACAGATTTTTTATTAGTTTTAAGTTTTTGAAAAGTAGTAAAAATATTTGGTATAAAAAACTGTATTATTGCACATGATAACTTGAGCACCAAAAGTCCAAAAACAATTCTTGCTTCTACAATTCCCCTGAAATAAAAAATTTAAAAAAATGTATAAAAAATTAGTATAATCAATAACGTATATTGGATAGAAGTTCTTTAGTAATGGGCTTATACCAAGAGAACAGATTCTAAAATAAAAACAATGGCGTGGCAGGTCTAAAATCAAAACAAATCTAACCTACAGGTTGGGTTCGGAGATGTTCAAAATAAGAAGGAAAAACCCAAAGTTTGGCCTAGATTCTTAATTTATTTTATACCTCATAATTTGCTTATACCTAGTTTATTATACAGTCAAGGCGCATTTTTCCCCTGACCATTGGATACAGAATCAATTATACACAACGTGCAACCTC
This sequence comes from Anneissia japonica, assembly GCF_011630105.1. Taxonomy (NCBI): domain Eukaryota; kingdom Metazoa; phylum Echinodermata; class Crinoidea; order Comatulida; family Comatulidae; genus Anneissia; species Anneissia japonica. Next base: position 261,627 of record NW_022692196.1, read on the forward strand.
CTTTGCCCCCCTGTGGAGTATTCCTGGTTACGCGTGTAATCATTACTTCTAATTTCATTCCGAATCATTCACTTCCTACCAGGTGTCAATTTATACTCCTGGGTTAAGAGAGGCAAATGCAGATAAAGTGTCTTGTCCAAGGACACAAGCAGTGTGACGAGCATCAGTCTTCAACCCCCGACCTTCCGACTGAAAGTCACACGCCTTACATGCTGCGTTCTACAAAATATATATTTATATTTTTGAGATTGGATCCAGATGAATTTCTTTCAATATATTTATATTCCCGCATCCTTCTGGCGACAGTGGGTTTCTTGCTTATGCGTCTCCCAGGCAGTGATGCCAAATGAATAAATTAATAAATTAATTATTGTTAGCCAGAGTAAAGCAAATTTGAATATGTATCAAACAATCAATAATAATAGAATAATATCTAATTGAAAACCTACTTATACGAAGATGGTACTGAGACTGGCAAAAGTACATTCCCCACTGCATGTCGATAAAGGTATATAAAGACTACAGTTAAAAGGTTCATGGGAGAAAACTGAAGGGATGACAGCATGATATAAATTGCCACCAGAGACATCAAGTGCGCTGAAGACAGTGTGGTGACATTCTCAGGTCTGAGGAAGGAAAAAAATGCACATGTCAATAGTTCTTTAGTATTATTAGCTCCGTCAGAGGTCATGTTTTCACCGCTGTCTGTCTGCCTGTTAGCAATACTACACAAAAACTAATGAATGGATCATCATAAAATTTAGGGGAATGGTACATAATATTCAAAGAAAGAAAGAAATGATTAAATTTTGTGAGGAAATGGCCAATGGACAAGATCAAGGACAAGAAAATTCAATTTTTTACCCCGAGCATTAATCAAAATAATTGAATGGCCTGCCTGCTTTTTGTTCGGTAATCAGGCAAAGGTAGAAAATAATGAATGGAAACAATTTTAAAAAACCTAATTTTTTTTTTACCTTACAAGCCAGTCACCAATGTCAGGTAAATCAGCCCATTTTATTCCTGTCTGGTTCCAAGACCTTAGCAGACGACATATCATTAGGATCAAGACAATCGATTTGTAGTCTTCTGATTTCCGATCCACAATGCTCTGAGCCATCAGTTTAGCACAGATTCCAACCAGCAGTGTCATAGTCAAGAGGTACCAAGTTTGGTGCTCCTCCTCTACAAAACTGCTGGACATGAGACTAATGGTATGGGCATCACTACCTAGTAAGAGAAATATTTCCAGAGTAGATAGGGATCTCATCTGAAAATATTGATGAAATGAAAAAAAAAAAAAATTAAAATAGGCAGTGGGTCACAAATGTGCAAAAGTCACTAACTTTCAATGAGACACAAGATAGATAAAAATTATTTACTGACGTTTAACTAAAATCCATAATTTGATTACCAGCCAATGTAAAAGTATACAGAAGAACATGGAACCTATCTGGGCTGTCAGTATATTTTATTGTAGAAAATGACCAATATGATAATTTTTCAGTTTTTTTCACTAAGTCGAGACTTTTTCATACCTTGTTTTGCGAATTTATTTTTTTAAAATATATATATATAATATATATATATATATTATATTTTAATATATATTTTTTTTCATATTTAGTTTGCCAAAAACATCCAGACAGAAGAGAAAATATAAATAAAATGTTATTATTGAATGTAAACAGTGCAGTAATTGGATGGTTAAATGCTTTAAATTTATATAGGTAAATAGGAAGAAATATACATATCTTATTTTTGGAGATTTAAAGGCAGTGGTCAGGGGTAATAAAAATAAAGAAAAACTTTTATCTTTTTAATGAAATTTCCAGTTTTTTGTGGCAGCTAATTGGCCAAAAATAAAATTTTATTTTTATTTAAAAATCATCAATATTGGCGATGGGTTCGTGAAATGAGGTATAAAAAAGTCTCGCCTATAAATCATACAAAGAAATCAGGCATAAAACTTAAGTTAAGATACATGATATAATCCATCATGATGAATAAAAAATTCTCTAGAGAATAAATTCTATATTGTTAATGCAGCTTAATACTTACAAAAGATAAAATGTGATTTTTGACGATATTTCGAGAAATAAATACAGATATTTGAAAAAATACTGCGACTGCTACAGATATAACAAAAACAGCCGAATTAAAAATGGCTGTCAGTGATCTTCCACACATCAGGGGACTTGTATCAGATCCACTGGAGGTACAAACAGTCACATGGACAGTCAGGGTAGCTAAGCAACAGCAACCAAAGTAGAACATCTTTGAGATTTGGGTATCTATGGGTATTTGGCCACCAGAGGTGTAGAAAAGCGCAACCATAATAATAAATATAACCTGCAAGATTGATATAAGATACATGTTTAATTTCTAATTTGAATAAATTTGTTAAAAGTCATTTTCAAAACCATACTTAACAAAGGCAACTGATGATGTACCTAAGCTGAGTTTCTGAAGAATAGATGAATGTCCAGCTTATCCAAGTTTACATTCAGTGACCCTTATAAATAAATGACATAATGTGGTGCTTTATCTCATTAAGACTGCTTTGGAAAGTGGAGATTTTTAGTCAAAAGAAAAAAAATCCTGGTGCGGTAAAGATAGAAGAATAACCCCTAAAATCGCGGCATCATTATGCTGAATTGCTTACGGGCGTGGTCCGCGACTGCTGTAGCAACCGTAGAGAGGCGCTTAGCTCACATCATTCCACAATTAAAGGGGTTAGAATGAACCACAGCATCGGAGTAACCGGCTACTCTTCTGAAATATGCAAAGGGTTTTTTAAAGTGCACACATTTTTAAGTCATTATCCGAGAAGACTTGTTTCCATCAACTGAACCCTGGACAAAGAGTGGCTCAAACCTGCGCTGATGTTAAGGCTGTAGTCAGCTGTGCTCCAGCCTTACTGCTCGGCCACCCGAGATTCGCGACATTATATAAAGCCAATATGACCCTGGATTGGAAGCCAAGCACCAGGCTACAGCTCAAGTACATAATACTTCCATATATTCAGCCAACATGATATGCTCAAAAGAATTTGTCATTACTTACTTCAAAGCAGAGAACAATCCCACAAATCATTGCATGGATGTCGTATCTGGTAATATTTGCAGAGACTTTCAATTGCATCAACTTCAAAATACTGAGATACTTGTCAATAACCTTGTTACCGACTTCATGTGAAGCAATTGATGAGGGCGTAGTTGAGTATTCATGGAGCCAGGCCGCATGCATCTGCAATGCATGTTGATACTGGTAGGTAACATCCTCTTTTCATGTCAACAAAAAAATAAATAGAATTACTGAATTAGTCCGTATATGAGATTAAATTACTTTCTTCTGGAAGCCGGGTACCTACTGCTCCCCAGCGGGTTGTCAGCTGACGCGATTCTAAGGACAAGGCAACGCTACGACGTTCACGCAAGACACAGACAATCAGCAGATGGCGTCGTGTCATCAAGCACTCCCAGGGAGCGGAGTTAGATTTGTTGTATGACGGTCGGTCGTCCAACACAGCGAGTGCCCGGCCTTAGCCGAATGAAAGGCTTTTTCATCAAATCCTACACAAATTATAAACATATAGTTTTATAAATAATTTGCATTTTGTAAATATTCAAAAGCTTCATATTCTTACCAAACTCAGCTGGATTAAAATTCTGTTTCATCAGGTTCATCAATTGATTGCTATTAAGCTGCAGCGCCCTCAACCTCTGTCTCATTGGAAGCAGATTCAAGACTTCTGGAATAACGATTCCCAAACTATTCTGTGGAATTGGAAGACCGAGAACGACAGCCAGTGAGGGCGCCATGTCAATCTGCTGAACCTCATCATAGGGAAAGAGAGAACCTGCAAAAATTATTGAATGTATTCAGTATTATACACACATACTTTTCAAGTTTTTCAATAGCTGCAACTTTTCAATGCTGAACACTTTTTAGAAATTATGCAAGCTAAATTTACACTATGGACACGATAACGACACGACAACGAGTTTGTATTCTTCAACACTGCGCGCATCTGTATCGTGTTGTTGTCATGTCGTAATTGTGTCTAGTATGAATGTAGCTTTATGTAAAAAATAGGCTCCTGATAAGGGCATGAGTATGCTAGAGTATACTACAGAAACTAGGTCAAAATTACTCTAAACAAGGTGCTATCAGCCTACCACAGCATAAACTGAAATGAACCACCACGTCATATATTTACGCAATCAAGTATATTAAAAAAAAGTAAGAGACTGTTTCAAAACTCAACAGGGAGATTATTTCCTTGGCAGCAGTTACGCTAACAGGGAGAACACCATTCTTATATTTTTAAAAAGTTTCATCTAAATTTAGTAACAATTTAAAACCAAACGAGAAAGACAGGAAAGGGCGCTAGTGGTGGTCCAGGAGGGCAAAGGACACCCCCCCTCCTTACTTTGAAACCCATCAAGCTTGTCGGGGAAAATTCGAATCTCCAGCGCCGAAGGTACAATTCAAACATGCCCTACTAAACTCTCAAATTTTAGGGATTAAAATACGTTTAGTGCGAGCAGTGCTATCGTATGTGCCAGGTGTTGTATACTATTACAATCACATGGGTGGTGGTGCCAGTGCTTCCCCGACAGATGGTGGTACCACCGAAAGGGGACTAGTACCTCCGACAGGGGGACCCCTAACTTGCATGGTTTTACTAGCGGGATTAGCCAGGCAGGAAAATTGTCAAAATAATAACCGTAACCAGCAAATGTGTTTCAAAACATTGCTCGCGTAACGTACGCTCGCTCACGGCGTAAGTAATTGAATGCTGATTGGTCAATGCAAGACCCCTCCCGCAACGATTACAGCCTGGCTTAAAAAAGTTAAACACGGTGGCACACAGCCCGGCTTGAGATAAGCCACCTGGTTCAGACTGGCAGGTGGATAAACCCGGTGAGTTGAGCTGGGTTTATCCACATAGTCTGAACTAGGCCAAAAATGTTTTTCAATGATATCTTAACTGTGGCCAAAGAAACAATAAAACGTAAGTACCTTTAATGTCCTTAAACTTAGAACTCAACAGAATGAGGGGAGTAAGGGTCTCACTGGGTGACGCCCCACCGTGGCTACCAGCTTCACTCATCCCATGGTCTCCACACAACACCAGTAAAGATGGAAGCTCACTATAAGCGTCCTGTTGTTCTATAGAGGTGTATATCTTGGTCAGTACTGCATCCATTTCTTCAAGTTTTGGCGTCACAAGAGGACTTGATGGGCCTCCTATGTGTCCAATGTGATCTAGGCCTAGGTAATGCAAAATCAACACATCCCAGTCACTTCTTGCAAGTGTGGGCTCCAGATGCCGAGTAACATTATTGTCTACCTAAAATGTGATTAACAAAGTCAATTTTTATGACAAGAGTATTGATGCACAACAGCTGTATGCAGTGCCACAAACTGCTCATTGTGTACAGAGAGAAAATCTTCTGTAGCTTTTTCAAGGTCTTTTTTTGGGCATATGGACAATTCAATAGGACAATGTATTAAACCCCTCCCTGGAGTTTAGAAAAATTGTGGGTCTTTTTGCAAATCAATCAAACTGGATAAAAAAAACTGCCAAAACATATCATTGTTGGAAGTTCCTCTGCTTCAAATCTTAAGGCCACTACATGGCCAAATTAAGGATCCTATGGGACTGTCAAATTTAAAGTGGTTTCAAATATGGGCCTAGTCACTCTGAAAATAGTTGAGAACCTGGGGCTAGCTTAAACATCTTTTCCACAACTAAAAGACGGTGCACTATATATAGGCCTATATATATTTGCAAGGATAGCAGGATGGTGGAAGAGTATTTTTTGGCATACGTGTTGTTTTGTACTTTGTTCAGTGGAAAGACTTTAAGACATTTTGAAAAAGGGACTTACCTCTGTGTAGTCGGACACAAAGAATGATGTTGTACCATCAGACTCTTTAAAGCTGTCTGGAAATAACCTGAGCCAAGTGTCATCCCCAAAGAAATGCATTTTCTTTCCAGCAGCTTCGAGTTGATATATTATGTTGTCTTCCAACATAGCTTTTGAGTCTACGTTTAAGATAACATCTACAAAACCTGGAATAGTTCCTGAAGTTAGAGCCTAAAGTATAATTATAAAAATTAGTTAGTATGTGATACGTAACCAATGGTTATTATGGAGGGGGGGGGGGCAATGAGATGTGTAGACTCCTTAACTACTATATATTGGGATAAAAAAACATGTTTTTGTGAAGCTTAAATTCCAGTGCCAAACAATAATATCTATCAAATACAACCTCAAATAAACAAAGGCGCTGGAGTAGGGGTAGACATAAAAAATGGGGGGGGGGGATCGGTGTTGGGCCATAAGAAACACGGTGTTTTGCCGCACTAATATTGCTTTTACTTAAAATTTTGTGGACAGCAAAAAATCACTGTCAGGCTGCATGTGGCCGTGGTCCGAACTTTGCCCACCTGTGTGCTAGAGCTTCAAGGAAGATTTTTTCCTCTTGTACCCCCTCTTCCGCAAAACTCTCACTCCACTTACAAATTCACGCCCTCCCAACACCCTCTCTTAATAGGCTGGATCGGCCACTACATACCTTTGAAAATATTGTTTGACTGGGAGATATGGGCAAATATTAAAAGTTACTTAAAACAGTAACTCACTTTAACTCTTGGCATTGTAACTGTTGGAGGTTGTGCTTTTGCAATGAAACTTAAAGACTGTCCTCTGTCAATTAAACCTCTTACAAATGGCATCCTCCTTTTCTCTCCGAGTACAAAATCCCATCTTAATGCATCAATAAGTACTAGGACAAGTCGTCCAAACACAGGCTTGCTTAGCTCAATGGTGGAGTTTGTGCCTCTAACAGCATCTGGGCCACTAATACTAGGCTCTGGGGGTGCGTCATGATGCGATGCATGCCCTGCCACTACTTGCTTGATTGGTAGGAATCCTCTGATGAATATGGACACACCCAGAACTTGAAGAGAGACACAAAATACGATGGCGATTGTAGTCCACAGTAAATGCATGATTATTCAGGATTTCTTCATTCTCTTTCTGTTGATGCATTTAGAAATCTGAAATTTTATATAAAAGGTCAAAGGTATTGATTGAGAAAGAAAAACAGATTTAGTGACATTAAGAAACCATGGACATATTAGGTCCATGAAGAAACATTTTTAAAATAGTGCCAAAAAAAAAAAAAAAAAAAAATACACTGACTAAAAAATGTACGAGAAACAGACTTTGTATTCCAGTATTCAGGTCTCCATATTTAAAGACTCTCTCCAATCAAAGACCACTTTCTGGTCCCAAATTAACAAATGTCATTTTTTTTATTATTCTAATTAGAGACCAAAGCTACTTTAAAACAATGGAAACCTTGGTCCCAAAAGTGGTCTTTAATTGGAGGGAGACCTGTACTTGTATTTATAGACAAAATTGTACGCAAAGTTTGCACGGAAATCAGCTCATATTTTCAAATCTGTGGACAGAGTTTGCCAAAACTTTGTAACATGGGAAATATTTCCTAGTCTCACCTGGGCCCGCAAACCAATTCAGCTGCAATGTATGGAACGCAGTTAGATTGTATGTTTTCTGATAATTTCATTCATTGTAGTAGTAAAACATTTAAATGTGTGAATTTATTTAATTTATCAAATATTGTGGGTAAGGTAAACAACATGGGTATTTTACTCGTCAATTCAAATAGGGTGACCTAAACTGGGCATAAAATAAAAATGCAAGAAACAAGCTTAATTCTAAATTCAACAAACTTTGAAACATTTTCACTGTCCTTATTAGGAAAATTTGGACAAACTAGCATGATAGCCTGCCTGTGTGTGTGAGAGTAAACTAAAAATGAGTAGCCTAGGAGACTGCCCTACTACAACTAGCCTGGACTTGGTCTAGCCCAGGTCTAAATTCCAGTTGAACTAGGTTTAACTCGGTTGAACTGGTAATTTTCCGTCACGGAAATTGGACACTTCCAACTGGTAGGCCTAATCTTTCCTGGTAATTCATCTTTCCTAGCTTACAAGCACAACACGTAACGGTTTTTTTTTTTTTTTCTGGGTTTTTGTTGGGTGTTGCATAGTAACATACAATATATAGGCCTATTTAGGCCAGGCAGGCTCTATAAACAGTGTAAGTAGCTGTAGGCCGCCTAGGAGGCCTATGCCCTACTCTAGGCTAGGCCTACCTAGGACCTAGCCCTCACTGACTGACTGAGGCCTAGGCCCTAGACTAGGCTAGTAGGCTAGGGCCGGGTGGGCCTACTAGCTAGAAAGAAGGCCTAGAAAATAGATAGAAGAAGTAAGTAGCTAGCCTAGCTAGTGTAGCCAGCAGTAGGCCTAGACCTATTTCACATTCATACACACAATCAAGAGAAATCAAATGATTAAACAATGTTATAATCCCTGTACAAGCAGAAAAATCGGGACACACTGTGAACTTTTCATGGAGTAAACTCACTGCGACTAAAATTTACCATGGGCGCAGACATCTTGAAAAAGTATTCCAACAAGAGAGGGCGCAGTCTCTATTCCAAAATGTACGGTCTGCGCCCAAGTAAGGGAGGCCAATTTACATTATAATTTGGGGAAACTTGGACAATACAGTTTCTTAAAACTTTATTCTCAGTTCCCATCATCCACGTTGTAAGTATGTTTTGCAATAGAATTAAAAAATTGGCCCAAAGTCATGTTCTTAATGTATAAATTATTAAAAATTAAATGTATCTTTCGTTTTGTACCTTCCTGAAATGATATTTCCAAAAAGATTTAAAGCCATTAATATTAATTCTATTTTTAGGTTTTGATAGGTTTCTTCTCTTGATCGGACCTATTGCAATCCAATAAAAGGTGTATAACAGTTTCTTTAGCATTTCTTTACAAAGCTTACAATTATAACCAATATTTTTCCGACAACCATGATTGTTTTTTTTTAAGAAGTTGCAGCGGCTTCAATTTTTAGGCTGCCTTTTTCTAATAATTCTATGATCAAAAAGATACAGTTCGAGTTCAGGTTTGTCTTTATACGTTGTAAAATGTATCAATGATGATGTAGTTTCTGCTCTCTTTTTGTTTTGATCTTTAGATGGGCGTCATTTATGATAATAATTTTAGGCTATCCAATTTTTGTTTTGGCCAGTTCAACTACTCTCAAAATGAAAGGAAGTTTCTCAGCCATACAGAGTGCCCATTTTCTTTCTGGACACCTTCCTGCAAAATATCTGGACCCACATGATAATCTGATAACCTAATGATAGACATACGTAAATGTTAAACTCTTAGTTGATAAATTTTGGGTAAAGTAAATCAAAAAGAAGGAATTAGCGGAAAAAGTTCATTGCATTATGAAGTATTGAAGTCATGATTATTATAGAATAGTCTTTTTTGATTATGAAGTATTATAGCGCCATCTGTGTTTTTTTTTTTTTTTTTTTTTTTTTTTTTTTTTTTTTTTTTTTTTTATTGAATAAGATCCAGAGGTGCGATATTACTCTTGGACGATGCAGACTTTCACATTGAAAAATAAATTTCAGTATTTATTGAAAGAAAATGATCGTATTGATTAATCAGAAAGACAAATCAGACATGAAGTTGTTTTAAACTTGATTAATAACATCAATAATGAAATTAATGTTTGTCAAGTGCGTCCGTCTAGTACGGACACTCACTTTTGCGATTTCTCTGCTGCTGCATGGAATCAGTGAACCGCAAAGCATGCATTGATGCCAAGTTTATTTTGAACTGTGTTGCAGTGTTGAAGTTATTCACGTTGTTATATTTTAACTCATATAGTGAGAAATACACGAATCTATTGGGATAATATTAACTATCGGTAGGTCTATATGCTTTATAAATATAACATTTTTTTTTCTCGATTTGAGCTAGGCTAGGCCTGTAGGTGGCAGAGACAAACTTCACAGATGATGCCGACGCTGTTTATGTGTTGATGCGTACCTGCTGAGCCGATCTCGTGTGGGCTTACTCACTTACCACCACCACCACGGGACGGCGAGCTGACTACAGTAGACCTTAAGCCTCGGCGTAAGCGTAGGCCTAGCTAGGGAGGGGGAAGCTAGGCCTAAACATATGCATAGCTAGGCTTAAGCCTACCATTGTAGATCTAGCCTAGGGCCTTAACCAGATCCAAATACTCAGTGCTCAGCACCACATCCCCATCATCATGCGGGACGGTCACCTTTATCTTTAAAATTTAAAGTGATTTTGCCTTTTGCATGAAACACGCATTTTACAGATACGCATGCGTGATCATTAATTTGTCAGGCATAGCACAAGTCAAGGATTTGCGATAAAAAAGTTATCATGAATTCAGGTTAAAATGTATTTAAAATAAGAAGAAATTGGTTTTTATTAAAAATATAAAAACGGTCATGCAGTAGCTTGAGTCATTAAAGATTTGTTATTGAATTCGAGAATCATTTCTCTTTCCCAACCAAAACAACCCAGCCAACCACCCACTTATAGAGTACCACAGTCGTGTCTTCACAACGGCAGGTGTCACTCTCTGTTGTCAACAGACGTTGGTTACCGTTCGTTACGCCTGAACGACTTCATAGGCTTTCTGGAATAGCTGCATTTTAAAATCTAAAATTTTACCATCAAAACTAAAAACACAAAAGCTTGCATTATATTAGTTATCGAACACACATTTAATCATCAATAATGGTCATGCAGTAGCTTGAGTCATTAGAGAGCTTTTGTTATCTCGTTTGAGAATTATTTCTCCGAGAACATTTCTCTTTCCCAACCAAAACGACCCAGCCAACCACGCACTTATAGAATCTATTAGTCACATGCAGTCTTGTACAACCAACCGTTGATTATGTGACCGGAACCCGGGCCCCACCGGGATTCCGCCCCTGGTGCTTCCCCCCTCCCATCCAACTGATGTAGTGTCACATTTCAAATCTCTCAGGTTGGTAACTATGGATCCCATCACCCAGGCCAGGACAGGTAGTATAATGTTTATAATCAAATAGATAGGCCAGACTGGAGAGCCTTCTTTTTGTATGTAGTAGGATGTATATGTAGTATAAGATTATAGTATTGTAAAATCATGCATGCCATTTGTAGAGGTAGAGGTACCACACTGTTAAGTATTTTATTTGTGCAGAGCTACTGTACATTGAAAACCAACATAAATTTGCACCGAAAATCACTAGAAAAGAACAGGTACTGTACAATGATCGATTGATTGAGACATGGACCGAGGCTTAATTTTCTACAAAAATCCTGCATGGATATCAGCCGATATTTTTTTAATGTGTGGAAGAATGTTATTTTACAGGAATTGTCCTGCAGGGCATATTGTACTGTTAGTTTAGGTACAGTAGTAGGTATGCACACATTTTTGATCTACTTTTTTCATTAATAATAGCTTTACTGTAATTAGGCCTGAGCCTATGTTATTTATAGTTTTTTTTTTTAATCTTTGCTATCCTTTTGCGTGGTTTGCACAGCACATCCAGAAAAGTGTGATGTCATACTTATAAAATGTGAGTTTAGAGTTTAGACTGGTATATATATTACTTAAATTGTCATTTTTAAAACAAATTAATATATTAAGGCTGTATAAGATATAAAAATCACCTTCCCATAAGGAAAAATTAGTAATTTTTACTGACCTTTACTGACAGTTTTGATCATCTCCGGAGGGACTGATTGTTAAGAAAAATGTGCACTGTTAATAGAGTAACCTCAGTTTATTACTAGGTTTGATAAAAATGTTTTCATATCATACATAAATATTATCATCAACTGTACCCACAGGTTATATATTTTGGATTATTAAGGAAAGTGTATCATTATTGTATTTAAGGGGCGGCTGACTGTTTTTTCACAGTTGACTAAATCTCTTTACGTGTCCCTGAACTTAATGCATGGAAGTTTGTACTACTACAGTTTTTGTTTACATCATGGCCAATTTATAAATTGATTTATTGTAATATACAATGTATTGTGAAATGGTCACTGATGCCATGATGCCAGTTACGGTTCAGTGCAGTACTATTTTAGAGTATTGTATTAAAATGTGAACTACACAAAATAATTAATTAATAATTATATTATTTATCAATAAACATTATATTTGTTATTTAGAATGCATTTTTTAAAGTGCTATATTATTATTAGTTACATTGAAAATTATTATAATTTTAATAATAATGTTAATGTATCTTTGCAGATTTTAGACTTAGAGGGAACAAAATGTAACAAGTTCTACTGATACTGATTTATTTATTCTTTATATTGTACAGTAGTCACTTTCAGTACTGTTGCACTGATTTTTAAAGTGGAGGCCTACTGTAGGTCTACTGTTTAAACATGTAACAGAAATATATACAATAATATATAATTCAATGACCACATGATGGATAGCTGGAGTACAGTAAGGTCCAATAAAAAATATTATTAGTTTATCACCCTGTCATGAGCTGGAAAAGGGAGGGGGAGGGGGACTTTTTATTATTTTTTATTTTTATATTTTAGCACCCTGGGGTTGTTTGTTGTTGCATTGATATTCTAAGTAAAACATGATGGAGATAATACAAACAACATCCACTAACTATTTACTAAAAAAAATATAAAATATAATAAAAAAAAAAAGATAATATTTTAATAATTTTCAAAAAACCCATTTTTTCCCCAAATATATTTTCCTTTTCAATACCATAGAAGACATGTGCGCGAGGGTGTTAAACTAATAATTTTTTTAGTGGGCCTAATAAGTTCCATCAGAGAACAACAAAAATACTCAGCTATTTAAACTCAGCTAGACATGTGCTGGAATTTATAATGTCCCCTTCAAACCAGCTGTCTGTACAGTCCTGTATATTTCTGCCAACACAAGGATCACTGGTTGTATGCAGTACGTTATAAATTAAGAACAAAATAAAGAACATTTTAAACTCAAAAATAAAATTGGCAAAAAAATATTAAACACTGAGCCTTGGGCTAAATTGTACTGGTTCTTATAAAAAAAAGTGTATTATTATCATTATTATTAATTACATTGAAAATTATAATGATTTGATATTAATAATAATAGTATCAACTGCCATTGCAAGTTTTAGAGAAAAAAATGTAACAATTTCTACCATTGACCAACCATCGAATGGACAACCCAGTGTATCGTGTCAGTGTGCTTGCGAGTCAAGTAGAAGCTCTATAATTTGCATTGTTGATGTACTTTTTTTTTAATAAGCAATGTACTATATTTTTTATGAGTACTGAGACTGAAATTGATTAAAAAATAAGACCAGAATTAAGAACAAGTTGAGGCTGAGGTAAAATATCACAGATTTTATTTAAAACACTAGAAAAACCGACAAATCATAGGCCTATAGTGTTTATGTTTGAAGGGGTTATATTATTTATACTCTATAATCTATTGTACAGAATATACTGCTATTCAGTAGGCCTAAACATTTTTTATCTAAAATTTTTAAAATGAATTCACAAAACAAGTCTGAAAATGGCAAAAAATAAGAACACTGAGCCTTGGCAAAATTTCACTGGTTACAAAAAACAAAGTATACAGTAGGCACTAGGTATCAGTCAAGTATACCCCAAAATTTTTTATTTTATAATGATACTACTGTACGGATATTTTATTTAAATATTTATTAAATACTGTGTAAATACACAATCTTGCTACAGCAGTGAGTTGCCTAAAAAGTGTATCACTGTAATAAATGAGTATTTTTTCTTTGAACTACCGGTAAACATTGAATTAAAATTGATCACAATTTGTTATATAAATAAAATACATTTGATACAATTAATTTTTTTCTGGTATGATTTGACAGTTTGAGCCTTTTTTGATAGGAAAAGAATACAGAAACATTAATTAAAGATACTGTATGATTTTCTGTGTTCTAGTTTTCAATTGAAATCTAAATAATTTCCCCACATTCAAAGTTAAAAAAATTTGTAAATAATTGAATTTTTTTTATTGTTAAATTAAAGTTTTAATATTATACCTCAAAACACAGGTATTCTTTAATTCAAAATTATTCAACTGGAAGGAACCCACAGTATCATCTTCAAAATCCTGTAACCGTCAGTGAATATGGATTATGCTGTTCGTTCTACGATTACGTCAATTTGACGTAGTTATACAAATTTAGGAATCTCTATTTATTCATGATAATACTTCTTATTGACTATGTGACTGTTCTTCTCTTGAGGCAAAGGTATTTACGCGACAATGACAAAAACCAAGTGTATCTATTTGTGGCCTTTGAAAATGTAGGCTGCTATCAATTTGAAATTGAATTAGTGAAATGTCGCATACAATTTCCCTGAGTGAGACAGTTAAGTGTACAGTGCGTGGGTATGTTTAAATGGCCTGCTGTATTTTTAGTACCTGTAAAGAATTACCATATTTTTTCTATTATTAAAAATTCATGGTAATTTATTTATAATTTATTTATAAATTCATAAAATGAGCTGTACTGTAGCTTGTTGGTTAATAAGATGCTGGCTGTCAATTTCCAGGGTCTTCGATTCAAAACCTATCATGCAGAGTTTTTTCTCACAAACTACTGTAAATAATATGCAATTCCTATATACGGTAGACCATTCTCGACTTTCAGAGGCCTAGCATTTCGTGGTACGTAGTTACTGTACTATATGGATTAAATCAACGATAAAACTAAGTTGCTAACGTGCACAAACATTTTAAAACAAAAAAAAACATGAAATTTTTATTATTAAAAACAAGTCTAAGTCTTAAAAAGCTGTTTCAATGTTTATATTTAAAAATGAAGTACTTTCATGGTAACTTTGTGACCCTTTTTATACTGGTATATCGTTGAATCACTGAAGCATAACAGAGTACGGAAACATTTTTTAAAATTATAAAATGTTGTATTTAGATGCTAATGTTTACGGAAACATTTTTTAAAATTATAAAATGTTGTATTTAGATGCTAATGTTCACAAAACCATTAAAGAAATTGGTAAAAAATATGCTTTAGAACCCTAAATCAGCCTCCATAAAATTACCAAAATTTACATTTTTTAGGGAAAAAAACCTCATAAAATTTGTTTTTTATTAAAGAAAAATGTGACTGGTTTAAAATTAAAAAAAAAAAACATTATTTCCTGAAACTTAAGATTTTCTTCTTTAATTTGATACCAAATTTGTTATAATGCAACTAATACCCGATTCACACGTACAAAAATCTTACCAAATGTAACAAAATGTAACCAAAAGTAACATTTTACGGCACGTGTGAAAGTACTGTACCTCCGTGTAATATCCTTGTAAAATCTCGGAACGTCTCGGTAATCTTTACCAGCCTCGCTGAGGCTGGTAAAGCTTCCGAGATGTAACATGGATGGATCTGCGCATGCGCAGGGATTTCAACACAACAACAATCTACCTGTCTCTTATACACATCTAGATGTGTATAAGAGACAGGAACTATACAGTGATATAAAAGATTGATAATGTAAAGACCACAATACATCACCCTGTCTCTTGTTATTGATGTTAATTAGTAATGGTAGAAGAAGAAGATATACATAAAATGAACGTCGGGATGGTGTTAGTACTATTACTAGTATTACAAGAGTCCGAGACAGAAACGTTGGAAGCTATGCCTAGTTTCGTAGTAGTAGTACAGCAGTTGTTAAGGGTATTGATTGCTTCGAATGTTTACTGTGATGGTGAGTTCAACAGTCCATCTGTGACAGGGGTTCTCAACTAGGCCTAGGCTAGACCTATATCGCAGTAGGGAGACAGGAATAAATTTTACACAACCTTGGCATTACCTTACAGACGCGTGTGAATGCTTTTTATCTCGGTAGGAATAACTCGGGAGATCGCTCGATTACAATTTGTTACTTTTTGTTAAATTTAACTTCACGTGTGAATCGGGTATAATTTTAAGATTTAGGTGTAAGGTTTACTTTTGTGTGGAATTGCCCGACAGTAATTTCAGTAATTATCAAGATGTGTCTGTTCTCTACTGCTGCTGCGGCAAGGGTCTAGCGGCGCTATCCACTGCGCGGTGCTTTACTGAAACTAGCCAGCTGCTCAAGTTAGACTGCTAGAATTCCCCCAGTGAGTTGCGAGACATTGGTGGCGCTATTTCAAAATAAGTTCGATAAAATAGTCTATAAATAAAAGCATTATTCTATGATTCACTTCCTGAGCCTCATTTTGAATCCTTTTTCATTGTATGATAAGTAGTCTTCTTTTATGTATAAAGTTCTTGTACAGTAATCTCAAAAGCTCCGATGAGGGCAGTATATTATAGGCAGTATAGTATATTGACCCTAACAGCCGCATATATACAAGAAGATGTATTAATAATCAATTGTATCAGCGTTTCACGCCTCGGGTATGACCTTTCGACAAGGCTTTTTGTAGGCACTATTAAAATATGCATGGAGAAAAGTACACAGTGACGTAATTATATATTATAATTGTCACTACCACTAACAGGACACGTCGTATAAATGGAACGTCTGGTTAATGCTGTATTGTAAGGAACTGAAGGTCGTGAGTTCGAATCGTGCCTTGGTGTTTATTTTTATTAATTTTTTTTGTATTAAGTTAATATTCTAAGATATTAGAGAACTGTTTGACAAAAGGAAATCGAAGAGCTAAAGATAAATATTTAAATACTTAGAATGTTCACTTGTACAAAATTAAGATATAAAAAAAATGAAATAAAATAAAATAAATAAATAACAAGCCCTATTGTTCCTTGGAACCATCGCATGATAATATTGTTGGCTGTCAGGTGGTAAAAATTGAAGTTGAGGAACAAGGAAAATACCAAAGGTAAATTAATAATGTACTGTAGGCCTAGTACCTAGCATTGACGATTGCCAGCAAACTATTTTTTAGGCCTAATTAACCTTACCTGATTTCAATTTTTAATAGCAGTGTTTATTGCTGCGAAGCAGCCAATTCATATTCTTGACAGCAATTTGACCTCTGAAAGGTCATTGTTTGTCAAAAAAAAAAGGGCCTAAGACGACTGAAAAGTGTACTTTCCTTCTTTCGTTCTGCCTGGTTTAAAAATCAATTACTTTAGGCGACGTTTGTAGACTAACCAAGACGTACCAACATCCGCATGTCGCGCTAGCCTTATCCTACTCTAGGCCTAGATTAGCTACAGTAGGATGGTATAGGCCTAGCCTTGAAGGGACGAAGGTCCCAATGAAAAACAACTTCGCTCCTTGATAGCTAACATTGTCTATTTAACATCACAATAATTCATTATTAGATCTATAGTTGTTTTTTGAATTGTACTCCACAAATCTCAGCCGATACCTCCCACAACTCGAGTAACATCTCGTATCTATTGTCGTGACATCATGGCTCGCTGGCTCACACTTGTGATGACTCGCACTTGTGATCATATAACACGCTGGCTCGCACTTTGGCAACACTCTTTGGCAGTCAACTCGCCCCTAGAAAACCCGCCCTTGGAAACTTGCCCCATAAAAAAATGTACGTCACTTCCTAGACCATGCAGTCTTCAAAATAAAAATTTTGACCTTTGGTAATCAACTACATTTTCCACATACATAGAAATTTTTGAAACTTTATTAAAAAAAAGCCTAAACCATAATTTACCACTATAGACACCTTTTGACAAAAATGAAAAATTACGACTTTGTTAGTGTTCTAATATAGACAGTGTGTCGTGTCTCATAATATTTGTTATATTTTTATTATTCATTATTTTCACTTGACTCACATAAATAATTTTGTTTGAAGAACATTTATATGCAGTTGTACTTCGCAGCACTTCACTTGCAATTTGCAATTTCTAGTAGTTAAATATTAATTTTGATTGTTGAGTTTTATGTAATTGTAATTTTACAGTTTGCTTAAGTTTGCTAAAATTTTCATATCTTGTTTTTACATTTTATTTCATTGTTTTAAATTGATGCAATTCTGCTATGACTGTGAAAAAATGAAAATAGAAATAATACTAATCTACAGTAGAATTAACGGCGGATATCTCCGAATTTTCAGCTTTCCTACAAAGGAACTTTCTAATTTAATTCTCTTGTAGTTGAGATTACTATCTATACTGACCAGTAGGTAGCGTTTTATAACATTTTATCAATTTTGATAATTAATAACATCTGATTCTAAATGAACAAAGGAATATCTGTATTAAGTTTGATGGAGAAATCAATCATTCGCTTCCATGCGGAATTAACATGTAATTTGAATCTTCCCACTGTCCTTGAATGTTCCTGTTGTATCCGATGTTCTTATTGCGTTAATAAAGGAAATCGTTACAGAATAGATTGAATCACCCTTTATTGATGTTCTCATCTTTCTTTAAATCACTTCCGGTATACGGTATATAGTGATAGAGTAGGCCTACTGTTAGTATAGGCTCCTGGTTCTTATTACGCCGCCCTCGGGTCAAATTTGGCCTACAGAGTAATGTAATTTGGCCTGTGAGAAAAAACAAAATGGTACAACAATGTACTAACAAAAACGTTACAATCATTTTTGGCGGAGATTATCTTTGGTCTGTGAGATCAACTCTACAAATATTCCTTCCCTTCAAACAAATTAATTAAGAACCAGGGGTATAGGCTTATAATACTGTGTCATGTCATGCATATTTAGTGGTGTAGGCGGGGTTTCAGCCTGGGAGTGGTGCAAAAATTGAGAATATGGAATTATTGTAAATCCCTATTCCAATGAGAATAATTATTTTAACCTACTTGGAACTTATTGGCTGCCATTGGAGTGGTGGAGGCTGGGGTGTAATTAAAGCAGTATAGCTCAGTCGGCTAATCTGGTAGTAGCCACTGTGTGTGCGCTGAACCGTGAAGATCTCTAGGTCCCCGGTTCAATTTCCATCGCTGCCTCTCCTTGTGTTTCAGCTAGAGGGATTGTCTTTAATTGTGATCGTAATGCCAAGTCTCTAATTACTGTAGGATACTGTATACTGTAGCAGGGGCCATTCTGGGCCCACTATTGGAGCTTCGCCCTCTGAGAGCCCACCTAATGTTACCTTTCAGACAGTCATAATATTAAATGTTTTGTTCATGCAGCAGAGGCCTGGGGCAACACAAAGTTGTAACATCAAATGGGTCATTTTTATTGATCATAAATATATTATTAATCTAACGGTAAATAAACAATTATTTAAACATATTTATTATACCAAAATAAGAAATGTATGGTAGCTGTGTTTAAGTGCGTAATATACTGTAGAAAAAAAACATACAGTAGGTCAATGATTGAACACATGTACTGTAATAACCATCGTTCCTATTTAAACAGATTTTTATCTATTGCGCGAGCCACAACTCTGTATGATATTATGATATATTTCCTCTAAATTTAAATCATTTCTGATATATGAAAACGCATAATAATTTGATTAACGTGAATCGGGTATTGGCATGCTTTCGGTTGACGGCAGGCAGGAAAATGCTAATTAAAGATTTTAGTCAGTCATCCTGATATAATAACACTGCAAAAGCTTAGAATTCATCACCAGTTTTGCTGTTGCTTCAATACCTAATTGTGAGTATTCAGCTTTTTCTGAATTTGTATTCTTTTTCTTTGTTTATACTGTAGAATTGTTGATTTGTGCTACCAACGTCCGGGACAACAAATGAGTGTACACTGTATACTGTAGTTTGGATTTTAAATCACTTGATTGTGCTGGAAATAATTGGTC
The DNA here is from genome assembly GCF_011630105.1 of Anneissia japonica. Lineage (NCBI taxonomy): Eukaryota > Metazoa > Echinodermata > Crinoidea > Comatulida > Comatulidae > Anneissia > Anneissia japonica. The sequence continues at coordinate 281,337 of NW_022692196.1, forward strand.
TACAAATAGTCTGTGGTTTCTGAGTGTCTCCAGCTCAGGTGAGTGTAAACATGATCTTTTGTAATCGGTTGATTGGGTAATCACTTGGGTATTTATTTGCCTGTCTTTGTTGAGTGGTTTCTGTTCCGAGACCACCCAGAAAATAGTCAAGTTAAATCAGCAGGGAACCACAAATGATGTTATTTTTATTTAGTATCAAAATGTTATAATAACGTAATTAACAGCGGAATGTGAATGATGTAAACCAAAGTAATAAGTTATAAATTTATGAAATTTATTTCAATTTATGGAATTCTAATAGAAATGTGATAGAAATTAAAGATATTGATTGTGGCGAAATGTCAAATGTAGCAAGTTTCCAAATGAGGATAAGGAGAAGGTTGTACAATTAAAATATTTTCCAAAGATTCTCAAATGTTTTAATCTTAAAAAACCTTTAATTAAGAATATGAGGGTCTGACTAAGTCTGTTATCAGAATTAGGAATTAAAGCCTGTATTACTTTATATGTGCTTTGGAGAAAAATGTTTTTTTATAATTTTTTTTCATTTACATTAAAAGCATTTCAAATTTGTATCTCATCTCATGACTGATTAACCAATTTGTTAATTTTATATGATTTGAGATTAAGAGTTAATTTATTGAATGTAATTCTCTAAGTGATAGGAGATGATACTTTGGTAAATAAAATGTTTTCAATATTTTCATACAGTAGCTAAAAATATCTGAAAAACTTTGAGAAATTTATTTATTTATTTAAGCTTTCTTTAACCAGGGGCTATCCATTCAGTGAGTAGCACTGCTTTTCAAGGAAGCCCTGGTGCATATAACCAAGGCAATTCAACAGAAGGACGCACATCTCGGGACATCAAAGGTTATAACTCTGGCATCGACATTCTAGGCGCACATGCGTCCCTACACGCTGAACGTTACAAAAACCATTGCAACCAGACCATAAACCGTCAGTGTACGTGACGAATTACCCACACGCGTGTTAGTTGCCATGATAATCGCGTGTCATGCGGTGATTACAAAGGCCTAATGATATTTTGCACTAACATTAGACTGAAGTTATATTCTTCATTTCAACATTAATTTTACCGATATTGTGGTGTATTGTCGTTCATGAGACTCACTTCGCAGAAAAAAATAATAAATGTTCTGTATCTACTCAAATGTTCGTTTTGTGCGCCTTAGTCCAACATTGTCAAAATGACAGTTTAATGTTACATAAGAACATGAAATTTTATAAAATTTGTAAATTTTCAACTTTTCATTTTCTTGGTCAATTTTCACAAATCAAATTGCAGTTTATAGAAGCATTTAACAAGCTCGCGTTTAAAAGAAATCAGATGTAACAGACATTGCGAAGTACCCAGAATTAATAAAATAGTAAATAACACCATAAAACGTATGGCACGCATAGACTAATAATTGACGGCTGTACTCGCAAAGTATCGGATTGTCGATGCCACAGTAAAGATCAAAGGACTGTACGCATGCGCTATGTTCGAGAGCTGAGATGTGCGTCCTTCTGTTGAATTACCTTGATATAACCAAAAAAAAAAAAAAATGTTTACAATCATGAAACTCAAAAATTAACTAAAAGTAACTAAAATGATTAGGTCAGAAATTTATTGTCTTTTCTTTTAGCGTCATTTTAAAAACTTTTATCTTTCAAAAATCTATCCATGGTCATTTCCCATTATGCCTTTGTTGATTAACGTTCCTTCTTGTTCTACTTGTTCTTCCCAATTCCTCCTACTTGTTACTCCATGAGTCAAGCATACTGGTGAATGCTCTTTTTTTTCTTATCTGTTCTTAAACTCTGGAATTCTCCGCCCCCACAACTGTATCATCTCCGATTCTGAATTATTCAAATCCAATCTTAAATCCTTCCGAGCTTCAAATAGTTCAACTTGGGGCTGCCTCCTTGTTGAACTCTGCCCAGAAAGTCTAAACTCTGAAGAAATTTTATCAAAACTTTCTGCAACATTGAAATGAGCATTCTTCTATAATGTATGCTGTACAGTAGAATTTTTATTATGTAATATGTTATCACCTCATCCTACGCTTTTTCAAAAAGTCACAAGAAACATTGAAGCAAAATATTGGTCATACTGTAATGTCAAGTTGTTGAAATCTCATCTATATCAATTACTGTGCACCTTTTACACTTGCACACTCATTTTCTGATTAATTTCAAGAGTAAAGTGTAATCGCTGAAAGTGTACAGTAAACTGCTTTATAATGTTTACGACTTTAAAATTAGATGATTTCGTCAAACAGGGATTTGTACGGCTATTAATTTTAGTTTTTTTAGTTTTACAGTACAGTATATATAGAGAAATGTGATGAAATAATGAATTGATGTAATCAAACCAATATATGAAAATGTTTGCAATTTCTGTATTTTAGGCCATAGAGAAACCATCAAAGTGATTCGTAGATATTGTATTTATTGAAAGTATTAAAACACCACCCTATATGAGAGTCTGTGATTAAAAATTATTGGATTGCAAAAATTAATGGGTTTTCTGTAGTACAGTATGCAGATAGTACCGTGAAGTAGACAGTTTTTAATGAACACTGGGGCTGAAATTACTTGAAAGATTGGAACAAAATAAGAACGAATTGAGGCTGAGGTAAAATGCCAATGAGATTGAGCAAAATTTTATTGGTTCTTATTAATCTTAATAAAAAAAAATAGTGTATACAGCATTAATTGAGAATGAGAAGGGCGTTTTAATTATTGGAGTACTCGACTTGGTAACTGATCATATGACAATGCCTACTGCCCTTTAATTAGATCAGATCTAAGTATGAAATATGTATTGATTTTTAACATAATATTCAGTGTAGTGCTCAATTTAATTATTCAGTGTCCATTACAATATCAGGCTGATGTTAATAATATCAGAGATTAGTACCAAGAATTTAAAGAGTAATTTCTAATAAAAGTATATTTATGATTTGTTGCTGATTTAATATTAGTTTAGAATGTTTTTAATTAAAATTCATAACAATGTATTAAATTCATTGTTTCACAGGGAAAAACAACAACCTATAGTATATTCATATTCAGCCTTCATAATATTTTCAATTATTTTTTATTTATTTATTAAATTATAATTTATTGATATATTTTAATATTTTATTTTCAAATAAATAATACATACTGTAGAGTTGGTAACAAACAGTGTAAATTTATACTGATTTGTCCAAGAACATTATTGTTGACACACAGTATTAAGACCCGATACGCATTGCTAGTTATTCTAGGATTATTGTATTTTGTGGGGTTTCCTTGGTGTTTTGCCTTGAAAACAATTTTTAAAATGGAGCCACCCAAAAACAATGTTATTGTACTGTAGATAAGAGGAAGTTGTTTTTTTATTCTATTTGGCCTTTAATTTCTATGATTACACTTTTTTTTTTTATAAGAACCAGTAAAATTTTGCCCAGGCTCAGTGTTCTTATTTTTTTGGCCAATTTCAGGCTCAAAATGTTCTTATTTCATTCTTATTTTACACAATTTTCAAACATAGAAAATTATTATTGTACAGCAGTATACACTGTACTGGGAGGTGAAAGCGGCCCTGCAAAAAATGGCCCCTGAATGAAAGGCCCAGCAAAAAATGGCCCCAAATGGGAGGTAGGTACACCTACTGCAATGTATTATAGAGGGTATTAGATAGTCACACCTAATGCACATAAGGTAGAGATATAATTTTTTGGTTTTTCTAGTTTGACATTCTAGAGTACCTCAGCCTCAATTTGTTCTTATTTTGCTCTTAATTTTTAAGCAATGTCAGCCTCAGTGTTCTTATAAAATGTGTTCTTATAAAAAAAAAAGTGTATTATACATGTCAAGTAACTTGGGCATTGTAATATTATAGTACCTTGTACTATTTCTAGTAACAATTTATACATTGATTCAAGAAAAGATATTTAAAAAGCAGAATTCATGCTCAGTTTGATTGATCAATGTTGTTTACAGTGAATACGCAATGATTGACTAGCCCCTGAGGTACAGTACCTTATTTGCAAAGACTATGAAAAACCATCATCAGTATAATTAGCATGCTAAAACACACTATAATTAGCAACCCTCCAGTGATGCTACTGTAGCCTAAGTCAGTTTCCTCTTCTCGTTAGCCTTTAGTATTCAGCCTCAATGCTTTACCTAGCCGAGAATTCAATTATCATTCGTTCCTTTCAATCAACTGAATATCTCCACAGAGTTTGTTGTGCTGGTAACGGGTAGGCAGTTGCATCGCTAACTACCAGCCTCCAGTCTCCTCTTAATTACAGTTAATCTAACCCAATTTAGAAACTGTATAAAATTCTCAACTAAATATAAGTGATGTTCTACTGTAATATTTGACGTCACAGTGCAGTACTTAAACTACAGTCAACGTGAGGCCACACACTTAAATCAGAGGATATAGAAAGCTAATGGATGTTTATGGGTTGTATTGTTTACGGTAAATACCATAGAAGTACCAGACTATTTTATTTATGCTTGTCACTAGACAAATTTATATCATTCTCATGAAGGTGATGATGAGGATGATTATGATTTTGTTAATTGGTATTTATACAGCGCTGCACCTATTCCTTTAGGTTACAAAGTGCTTTGATTTCCCTGGTCATTGGGTCTGCATACTTTAAGTGTTGCTACTTGGTAATCAGTGCAGGAGCAGGCAACCCCACCAGGCACCCATTTGTACTCCTGGGTGGAGAGAAGCATTGCAGATAAAGTGTCTTGCTCAAGGACACAAGTGAAATGCACAGCGATAGATTGAAACCCCGACCTCAAGATTGGGAAACCAAACCGTTCCTGCTGCGCCAAACCGCTTCAATTGTGTTACACCTCCATGATCCTTACATTATTAATTACATTACCAATTTTTTAAGGAAAATTTACACTTTCTAAATTTCATTAGGTACGGCTCATTTTGCCCAATCAATGGAATCGGTACCAAGTTGCACAAATAGGTATTATTTGCCAAAAGTTATTAATATTTTTTGAAAATAAATCATGTTTTTATCATCAAGATTCAAACCTATTTTGTAAATCATAATTTTGAGAAAGGGAATAATTTGATACTCTACTGTAGTATTTTGCATGGATATTCTAATAATTTTCAAAATTGTTATATAGGCTAAATTGTGAATGTTGTATTAAATTTAAATTATTTCAGTACAGTATTTTATGATTTATCTATAATGATGATTCATACTGTACTGTAACACAATCTTTATCGAGAGAAAAAAAATTATGTTATTTTTAAGGAATTGATGAATAAGTTACTTTATCTGAGATACATACAGGTACATCAAAAAACATTAATTCATAGGATCAGTTTTATCTTTCTAATGCCAATTTCAATTCAAGTTGCAGGCCTTACATTACACTACAGTATGATACATTAAATGCAAGGAGGGTTTTGACTGTGATTTTTGTGATTTTTGTACATATTGACAATTTTTCTATAAATTTTAATCCATTATTGTCTTGATGGTATGATTTTTAGGCTTGTGATAAACAAATTATCTGATTATTCAACCTCCTAGATGCAGTACTAAGTAGGATCTATGCATAGTAAAGCAATAGTGCTGTACTAAATGCAGTAAATGACATTATAATAAATGATATAAAACATAAAAATCTCTCCATTCTTTTTTATAGTCCAATGAAGTTTTATAAATATGGAAACAAATTGTCTGTGTGAATGTTTGTAAAGTGTTGGTTGTTAATTTTCTCTTGTTTCTTAGATTTTACTCTATATTATAGTTTTACTGTGCATACAGTATGATGCAATTCAGTTTAATGCTGTATGTCAAATTTTGATGGTGTTTTTAATAATAAAACCAGAATATATTATGTCCTGTTTAATGGTAAGGCCTTAATTTGGTAGACCAGGTGGTAATGTAATAAATTGATGGATCAGGTTCTGACTTTTTGCATTGGATCAACCATTGGATTGCAACCATTCTAAGGCAAAACAACTTAATTTAACAAAAAAGAGGTAAGAGAATGTTGTTTTGCCGTGGGAAGGCTGTGCAATGTCTTATTACTGTGTTGGTCATTCAACTTTACGGCTCAGAACCAATTCAAGTTTGTATTGAAGTTGAAGACTTTCTCCTTTAATGCCCCATCCTAGAAAACTAGCACAATCAAGGTTGTATACGCCATACAGTATACCAGCGCTATATAAATAATTATTTTTTGTTAATATTTAATTGATGCTGTAGAATCCATCAAAGCTTGGAGCCAGTCAGGTAATATCTGAGAAGTGTTCTCATATGGTGTAAATCATCATTAAGCTACAGTACTGTGCATTCGCACCAAAGCCTGGATCTGGTCCGATGCCCGGACAAAAAATCGTAAAAAACAGGTTCACTGGTAAAGAATAGGTCCATTCACATCAAATTTGTACGATTTCCAATCCAGACTCCGGATTCCAAGCGATAGATCTGAGAGTAATTTTTTTTCGTGAAATCGTACATTTTTTTTGTTAGACCAATCAGCAAGAAGCTTGGTTAGTTTGAACATACATACTTGACCCCGAATAACCGTGTTCCGTGCGCGATGTAAACGCAGCCTTCAAAGAACGTAACAGCTACCAATTTTTTGTCCGGGCACCGGACGGGATCCGGGATCCGGGCCCGGGCTTGATGGAACTGTAGCTTTAACATAATTTATCAGGGGGTGTCATTGGAAATGACAGGCGACACAAAGTGCAAGATGGCTTCAAATTTGATGACATCCATTTTTTTTTAGATTGAATTATAGTCACTGTACTGTATGGCTGCTTAGCTCTGTCAAACTGAGGGATGTGGTTACTCAATCAGCCATGCTGTAATTGCAAATGCTATAACCACAGGATCATAAGGGCAAAATCAATCTTGATCACTGACTGAAAGTGTTGCAGTGAAGTAACACAATGCTTGACAGTTTAGCAACATGAGTAGTTAAAGATATTAACATATTTCTTTTGCATGCTGTCAGTAAATAGTGGACAAAACTCATCTGTAATATTAAGTGAGTAATAAGTATATTATTAATTGTGTTTGCTATAAATAAACAAATTAATTTTTAGGACAAAAAAATTCTTTGATGACAGAATGATGTACAATTCTGTATTAGGCTACTTTATAGAGTACAACAGTTGTGATCACCACACCAGGTGGCGCCCTTTGTTGTCAACCAGACATTGGTTACCGTTCATTATGCCTGAATGACTTCATAATCCTAATGGTTAAGAATAGGCTTTCTGGAATAGGCATTTTAAAACCTAATAATTTACCATCAAAATATTCTAAAAACACAAAAGCTCGCATTATATTAGTTATGGAACACACAGTTAATCATCAATTAAAATTTACAAAGGAAAACTAAGGTACAACATATTAATAATTGCGTTAGAAATTGGGATCAATCGTTTGTCAGGGGGGAAAATGGCGTCCGGTTGAACGCATTTTGTGTCACCGATAGCAACGGAGTATCACATGGTATCGTGACGTAACACTGTAGTACTCTATACCATCTCAGATATAAATTTTGAATTTTATTGGCTTTTCCCCTAGTGGAAAAGCCATTTATTTCTAACTACAAAGTTTGAAGACGATCCGAGCATGGAAAGTGACTAAAGTGCTGGACAGAATTACCCTGTGCAACAGTCGAGGAAGAAAAAAATAAAATCTGATCAGATAGCAGTGAGTTGGTGAGGTGATTAGTACAGTACTTTTATACTTTTAACCTAAATGGGTACATTTCTTAACATTCATTCTCACCTGACATTCTTCTGAGAATACTGAACATCTTTGGAATGCATTTCCAGAGGGTACTTGCAGTACTGTATACATGATCTTGTTTTGTGGGTGGGAAAAATGGGAGAAGATGCAAATGTTTCCTCCCTTAAAATTTTATCAATGTTCTGAATAGTTATAAAGTTAGCCTGTAGATGTTTACCCTTATATAAGATGGACATAAAATCTGTAAAAACAAGGTTTTTAGGAGTGGAGTATTCTCATTGTTAATTAACTGGAAATTATAACATTGGATTTTCTATACTCATTTTGAAAACAAGTGTAAAGTAATATTGAATGACTTAATATAAGCTGTTATATATGGCCATATAATAGAATTATGTTTTTGAAATGATAAATACAAAAACACAACTGTACTGCCGAAATACTTTATTTAGTTGTTACATTCCGGTGAAGAGTCAAATTAATTCTTATTATAACCACCACAATTTTATAGTGTTGAGTGACAGCATTCGTTGCCTCTTATTCAGAGTATGCAAAGAAGCAGTAGATTACGTGCATGTTTGACCATGTTGTATGCTTGTTAATCAATTAAATCAATTGTGAGTATCTTGTAAATTATCACCAAGTTACAGCATCAATAATACCTTTACATTTATGTAGTGAAAATTTTTCAAAATATTATCACTTTAATACTTAAAAATAAGAATAATCTATTAAAAAATAAATTTTCTATAACACTTTACAGATAGGGGTATGTAGGAATGTTTTTGAGGGATGCAGTATTAAGTCGGACATGCATCAAAATCAATTCAAGAATGCACCACCACCAAGCTTACAACTGATCATTTTTACAATTAATGGCATTTGCTCAGTCTGCCAACGAAAATCAGTAGACAACTTCACGTTTATAGAGAGCAGCAATGAATTTGTTGCTGGACGGTTCTGCCTACAGGAGTTGGTACTGAGTCGTGAAGGACTGGTGCAATGCTATTAATGATGGGCTGCCTTTTGGAATCGACTTTTGAAAATTGTAAATTAATCTACATTAAGATTAGATTTGATTTGCAAATTGAGCAATTTTAGTTTTAATGTAAAGTAACATTTTTTTAAGGACATACTGTACAATAGAATAAATGTATGGTCAACTAGTGTACCATATATACTGGCTATTCAGCAATCTATATTATGATATACTGATGCCTTCACTCTATTATTTATTGTTTAATATTCAGTGAAGGCATAGCTCATAATTATACAATTGTTGAATAGCCAGTAGTTTGTACAGTAGGCAATGAGTAAAATTTCATATTATTTATCTGGTGTAAAACTCTAAAAACATATATATTCAATGACTTGTGTCTCGACCTGATTTACTGTACTGAAGGGTTCTACTCAATAAGCAAGATTTAACACCAACAACATATTAACTGAACTGTTAAATTATTCAACAGATCACCTTTTCATACTGAAAAGTTTCACTTTTGCAGTGCACTGACATGTGAACAGGAAACAAGCAAGGGAAAGAGATATCAACCGTATCATTAATTTCATCATACCGTGGAGAGCTAGGCCCATCAAATCATTTTATAGTCACCAAAACCTTTATTGAAAAATTGTTGGCGGGAGGTAGGGAGCTACAATAGGCCCATAAAACATTTATCAAAATCCAAACCTTTATGGAAAATTGGTAGAAGTTATTACTGTAGCCCCATAAAAACATATTTGTTAACCACTCAAGGAGGTACAGAACTAGGCAGTGTCGGTGCTAGGATTTCCCCGAAGGCAGAGCAACGCCTCCGACAGTCAGCGCAATTAGGAGTTATAATTTTGCGCATAGTGCCGTTCGAGCCGAGTGGATGGTTTAGGAGGTCAAAGTCTACCTGATGAGGGTAGGTGGGATGGGGGGGTGGGTGCATAAAATAAATATTCTTATTTATCAACACTCAAATCTTTAATGGAAAATTGGTAAAAAGTGGGTAGAGATTAGGCCCATAAAAAACATATTTATCAACACCTCATGTTTTATGAACCAAATCCCTTCACTGGACCAACTATTCCCACTACTCTATAATAACATAGGCCCACCTATATTGTCAAAACATTTTATACACATTTATTAGTAATTAAACAAAAATTAGAATCCTTTTCTCTATTCATTGTGAAATGTCTGAAGCAATCAAGACAAAGGAGGCAATTTTTTTTTTTTTTATGCGTGGAATTCTTGAATTCATAGTGATGAAGGTGTGGGTTTTAATGTAATCTATTTTTAATGGGGCCTTGCCCACACTGTATTAGATTTCATTAAAAGTAAAAACTTAGAATATAGTTTTTTTTCTGTCTTTTTATGTGTAATAAATATCACCTTACCAATCGGTAATGGCACAACGTGATTAATAATAGAGTTTGAAGACTTTCTCGCAAGCTTTAGAATAACACTTAACTTCTCTCAAGAATCATGGTGATTGTAGCCTATAATTCTTGCTGCTACTTCTAAGCCAATCACAGAATGAAGGCTCTGGGTGTTTTTAACAAGCCTATAGTAGAAGGATATATGATGACCTATAATGATATAAACTTTAGGTGTTGCATCTCAACCAATCACAAGATAAAAAGTCTGGATGTTTAATAGTCATAGAAGTATGAATAATGACCTGAAGAAATGAAGACAACCCCTCAACCAATCATAAGTTGTGGAGATTTGGATGTTTTATACTTACGGATACAATATTAAGATAAAAAAAAAAAAAAATTGCATAGCTTTTTTTTTTTGTAATGATGTTAGGTGCTAAAAACCACAGCCTATTATCAGGATGAAAGCCCTGGATGTTTTCACGGTCGTAGGATGAATACTTGTCAGGCCTTTGATGTGTACATTATGCGATGCTGTTGACAACTAGGTGTGTTAATTTTACGTCAGTTAGTGTGAAAGGGATTTGAATGGTATGTCATATTAAGTGCAATTGAACCCAATTATTATTGTATAGCTGAAGCAGTCCTACTGTAGATCTCTTCCTTTACAATCTATAATAATTGTTGATGATGCTACGATAGCATTGATCACTCATCATTTTCTGTGAATATTACAGTTATTATTGCTGATTTATTAATTTTGTGTTTGTGTAGAGGTAGCTGACATGTTCAGGGCCGGAGAAAGTGTGTGACCCGTGTGACAAGCATACTGTGGCATTGCCAGAGGTCATTAAAAAAAAAAAAAAAAAAAAAAATGATTTTTGTTAGTCTTAGAATTGATCATATCTGATGTTAATAGTTAAGAAGAGGTCAGTTTGTTAACTGATAGTGGCTGCTGACTTTTAACAAATGCTGATCGTTTCAACTTGTAGGGCATTCTCACAAGCACTATACTAATAGGCTAAAGGTTACCCTGCCCCCTACCTGTCTTCAGCGGGGCATATTAAGCAGTTATTATTACACTTCACCCTCCAATTCAAGACTATATTGGGACCAGAAAATTGAAGGTGGTCTCTGGGTTTGGTCTCTACTTGGAGAATATAGCTTTTATAGTATTAAAATCAGTTGTGTTGAATTAGATGTATCACAGAATTAGAGGGATCTCAAATTGGAAGGTGCACTGTATTATACTGTATAGATCAGCCACAGTTTAGTCTTCAGTTGTAATAGGTTCTGTGGTTTTATCAGATATCATTACTCATTGTCAATTGGGGGTTATACTTTGGATACTTTACTGTATATTGTGGTTAAATCTTTTATGACCAGATCATAAGAATGAGTAGGTAAAGACTAGGTTTCTTTATGAATGCCTGTTTATGGTTTGTTTGATTAGAAAAGCCAATAACCTATGCCTTAACAATAACACTCAGGTGAAACACTAAAGGAGGAGTGTTTAGTTTATGCTCATTGAAGTAAAACCAAAGGTTGTTCAATTTGTCAGCATGCATCCTATAATATTAGACAAACACTTTACTGTTTCATAATGACAAAACAGTAAATTTTAGAAAGTGTTCTATACATCTATCACTATGTATTGTACTAATATGTTATTGTAATGGAAGGTCATTTTTATATTATAAGATATTTTCAGAGTGTTTTGCATGCTTTTTTTTTAAAGTAACCTTTTCTTCAAGTCCCATACATTACAAAATATTAATTAGGAATACAGTAAACCTCGTTATGAAGATATATTAACTTTTTAATAACATACAAAAAATTAGCATAAATAAATGTTACATAAAGCATAACATGCTCAAATATTTGTCTTCTGTGTTTAAACTAGAACCATTTTGAGTCCCTGAATGTCCCATACCTCACATTTTCAAAAAGCTTGGACCTGCCCTATTACATAAAATACATAAAGTAACACAATTTAAGTAATTTGAATTTTATTTTTCAATACATTTACATCAGAGGAGAACAAACCAGATTTTTTAAAAAGCGAACTTCCATAATGACAGTATTGTTCCTCATTGTTACAATGCAAAATCATTTTTATATTGCAAAAGTAAAATACTTACAGGGCTATGAACAGGTGGTGGTCTTAGGTCCTGGACTTTAGTATTTTAGGGCTGGGCTACAGTATCAAAAAGTATGTTAAAACTAGACCAATATTCAATAGCTAAAGTACTGTAACTTTAAATTACAATAAAAAGTAACAGAGTTTAGACAGTTTGAATTTTATTATTCAGTATACTGTACATCTGAGGAAACCAAACCAGATTGCTAAAGCAAACTTCAATGATAGCGGTGTTCCTCTGGTCAACTACATTTAGAGTTTTTTCCATATTAAATATCTTTTAGTATTTCCTGATACAAATTAAGCAAATGTTGTGACAAATTTGTTGTGCATTTATTCCCACAGGTATTAAATGTTCTCCAAGGCATAAATTATTACAAAATATAAAATATTTATGATGAAATGCTTTTACATAAATACGTCAAATTTTAAAATAACAAAATACAATCATTTTATTTAATTTTACTCCAGCGCATTATAGCGTGTAGGATTCCCATGATCATAAACAAATTGTGGATGTGTGCCGTCATTAAAAGAAAAATTTACAACTGTATACAATAACTTTATTTTATTTATGTATTTATTCTGATATAAAAAAAAAAAATAAAAAAAAAAATTATGGCTTAAAGTTTGTAGCATGTAGCTGGAATGTCTAAATTTACATTGAATTTAAATATTTATTCTTGTACTATGTATCCTATCTTCCCCCTTTGTGCCCCATTTGCTACATTATACTGTAGGTCTAATACTTAATAGTGGTTGACACTGAATACACATTTAAGTAATTTTGTTAATATGGTTAAGGCCTGTTTATACTTTAATGATAACGATAATGATAAAAAAGCTAAAAAGCAATTTTTCATATAGAAAATAAAAGAAATAAGAGAATTTTTTACACTGGAATGATTCGATAACGATCGATCAGTTATGCAATAACAACATATTTAACAAATCAGATGACGCCATAATCATGGAAAAACATTAAAATCGTAGTAGTGCAGTAGCAATGATTTTATCATTTTCCATGATTATGACATCATCTGATTTGATTTTTAAAAATATTTTGTTACCGTATATAAGATAAATCGTTATCGAATCGTCCTAGTGTAAAAACATATTTCTTTTGTTTTCTATATGAACAATTGCTTTTTTAACTTTTTTATCGTTATCGTTAAAGTACAGTATAAACAGGCCTTTAGTGTCAAAGTGCTGCCTCATCATTGGCTGTTATTGTTCAGTAATTGTGGTTTTTAATTCTTTTTTTCCACCTGAAACTCTCTTACTTGAGCTGGCGTTGCCACCTTAGTGCACGGTACTATGTTAGAGCCGGGGCCTATCCTAGGGATATGTGTGTACACAGTTGTGGTGGCGATTCCATCGTAAAATCAGCAGTGTGCCTTTTCCTTTCATTTTCCTGCTCTTGGTGATTCCATTTATTATTATGCCATTTTCGCAGCCGTCTCATTTCTTTACCAGAATGGCTACGATAGTTTGTGTGTTTATTTTTTGTCTTTTTTTTCAAATGATTCATGATCTGAATACTGTTAGCGCTTTGAGATGATTTTATTGTAAAAGGCACTCTACAAAATATTCTAACATACCATTACCATACCACTGCAAAGGCAATACTTTGACTGTAATATTTTGTTACAGATTGCTTCAGACTCTAAGCCGGGTACTCGCTGCATTGTACGACGGTCATACGACTTTCGTACGGTGAATCTTACTTCGCACCCTGTGAGTGCTAGACCGTGTAAAGCCATCTGCTGATTGTCGGTGACAATCTGAGCTGATCGTCGTTTCATTTCATTTATTTAAAAGAAAAAAAAAAACATCCGTTGTACACACATCGTCATGTTGCGTTCTCCACAGAATCACGTCAGCCGATAACCACCAGGCACAATGAGTGTCCGTGAACAATACTGCTTAGCTTGTTCCTATAGTAGTTACAGTTCATGACATGCATTTTAACGAAAAACAACATGTTTAAATTGATACGATAGTATTTAATACATACTCCAAGTATCGAAATGCATGCCCTCATGTCGGGATTCAATATTTCAGCATTAATTATGTCATCATCAGGAATTCCTGATGATGACATAATTAATGTTGAAGTATTGAATCCCGAACCGATGGCGTGCATTTCGATACATGGAGTATGTATTATACTATCTTATCTGAGGTTAATCAATGGACCTTTTGGTTTAATTGATACAGTACTATGATTTCAATTGCCAAGCTAATTGTTTCTGTGAGAAATTTGATAAGAAACTGATTAAATAATCATGGATGAAATTATACAAGAATTCTGTAAAATATTGTATTTAATAATAGAGACAAAGCATTAAATGTGTATTTGTATGTCAGGGATGTAGTTTACTCTCAGAGCTTCTTATGTTAACAAACATAAAAAAAAAAAGATGTATAGTTCTGATTTGAATTGAAGATACCACATTTGACAAGTCTTGAATCTTTCTGTAATTCTATACAAAAGCGTCTTCCACCCAAATGGAAAAAGATATTCATGTTATAGAACTTGTTACATTGATAGTGATAGATGAAGACATTTACGTTGCTCGATCAATAATATTGTGTTTTTTTTTTTTTAGCTCATTTTTGTTTTATAGTCAAATCAGGAAGTTTGAAGAAATATGACAATAATGGATCCCTCAGGGTTCTTCTAGAAATTTTTCTTTAAGTATCTTCAGACATCATGGAGTGATATAATAAATGAGGTGCAGTATGTACAGTACAGTATATAATGTCCCCTCATTTTTTTTTTTAATTGTTTTTATCTTGTAGATATATATATACTGGGTTACTTACTTCGTCTGTCTCCTTTTTTGTCACTTGTGTGATATTTTAGGACCCTGTTAGAAACAAGTTCCTCTGAACTTTTATTGTTTTTCCTGGCATTAATATCCATTTTTTACTGTCAATTTTTATAGGTAAGTGGTATGATGATTCAAGGTAACTCAAAAATTAATTTTTGATAGATTTTTTTTTTTTTTTAAATAATTATTATTCGTCTCCGTATTTCTGAATTGTGGTTTTGAATAATATTTAATGACATTTTTCGCAATTGTAGGCCATATTTATATTTTTATGTATTCTTTTTGTATAATCTGTATTTTTAATGTTTATATTACAAAATAAAATGAAAAGAAAAGAAAACCTCGCAGTGTAAATGGATCATGCTCTTATTTCAATCAAATTATTTACAATTCTATTATTATTTTATCTTTAATAACATACTGATATTGATTTGAAGTATAGTACAATATTTCTAGCAAAGAAAATTGTTGTAGTGTACAGTACTGTTCAAACTGGTATATGCTGTATTGCTTTGGCCTACAATAGTAAAAGCTACAGTATTAAAGTACAATGCTGTCTGAAAATACAACAAAAGTTGAGCCTTTAGGGCCTGTTTCTGCTGAGAATAGAATTCCGGTTTCAAGACCAGTATTCTCTAAGATCCGTATTTTCTTGTCAGTTGAAATGGGTCCCATAAAATAACCGTACTCAAACCCGTATTCACCGAGCAATTTTTGGCTGCAACGCAATAGCGGTCTCAGTTTGACCACAAGTTGACCTGACTTAGTACTCGCCACATAAACAACTCTCATCTTGGCGCGAAGTGTGTATTTTAATTTTTTGATTTTAGCAAACGTACCAGTAATGTCGGGCGTAATTTGGACCGACGCCATCACAAGACTAGTGATTAATCTGTGGGTGGGGGGAGGAAAAGATGAGGGGGAGGCTAGCCGGCTAGCTAGCTCGCCTAACGAACTTGCTGTGGGTAAAAATGACGTCATTGCACAACGACCTCCTTAGAAGAAACCGGTTTCTGTTCGTGTAAAAATTAAACTGCAATGCGGTGTTTGTTTATAAACAATTATTTAAAAATCGGTTTCAGTGAATACCGTACTTTTGTATTTTGTCAGTAGAAACAGCCCCTTAGTGAGCCATTACTGAGGTGTACTGAAGGCCTAATGGCCTATCATTATTTATTGTTTATGATGAATGTTATTCTAGTAATGAGGTCTACTGTTTATATAGTCCTGTGTTTGAGTAAACAATACACACCATTAAACTATAAGTGAAATGGGTCACATTCTAGCCTACATTTTATCACAAAGTACCTCAATGGTTCATGCATTGTAATCTGATTATATGTTCCGTGTTCTAAACAACGTTCTCGACTGCATTTCTTTTACGCGTAGTGAATGCGGGAGTTTATTCCATAATTTAGTAGATTGGTATACAAAAGTTCTTTTTACCTTGCATATTATTCCAGGTACAGTATATTCGGTGATGTGTATTTTTACTTTGACTGCAAGTACAATGTGTATGCAAACCATAATTAAAAGCAAAGATTTTAGACAAATATAATTTAGCATGACCATTTAAACATTTGAAAATTAATGGACAGTTGTTCGTAATGAATTTATAATATTTACAACTGGGTTTTTTTTCTGCAGAAAGTAAAATTCTTCCTAAATCTGTCTAAAGGTATTTGAGGAATTTTGAAAGTTTGAAATTATAGTTGGACCAAAGGGAATTATGGTTCTAAAATGTACCCATGGGAATTTCAGTTTAATTTTCATAGGATCAGATTAGGTTGAGTATTATTAAGATAAGAAATGAACCAATTTAAGACAGATGCCTGAATTTTATAGTCATTATGACCATATATAGTCATGATGTGCCTATATAGGGCCATGATGTGATGTCATCATGACCATAAAAGGCATGTCACATAGAATTTGATAGTCTGCATAGGGCTTTAAGTTAATGCAGACCGGCGGTAACTTGCCAGTTATCATGATTGTGAGCATAATTAGATGAGCTGAGTGGTATTTCAAGTAATTACAACATCCAATTATCCAGGTACTAATGGTCAATACACTTTCATCCTTATTTCTGTCAGTTGATTTAATTAGGTCTTGAAATTAGGTCAAGTTTATAGAGGATAGGATATTAGTATTGTCAAAGGACTGGATACTTAGGGACCCATTTACTATAATTGGTCCCTAAATACCAGGCATTACACTGTAGGTCCTACTGCAATCAAAATAGATTTGTTCTTTAAGATTGTTTCATAATATAATTTCTTTGCTCAGTGTAAATATTACTGTATAAGATGTTACTAGTTTGTCTATATACAGTAAATTTAAGTCTATATGATCAGTCTAGGTAAATATTTTGACCCAGGTTATGCAGTACAAATGTGGTTGACCTATAGTTTATATTACTATTGTACAGTATATTAATTATGTAGGCCAAAATACTCATCTAAACTATGGATCTGGTCCAAAGTCTGATCAACAGATTCATATTGAGCGTAGGTACCCACTTCAGTTTTTCTTGATTACTTTCTAGCATATTATTAATACATGGTGCAAGGCTTGGTGAATGGTTGGCAAAAGTTGTACTGAAAGAATTTTGTTATTAATTATTTCAAAGAATTTTTCCATATGGTACATCATTTTCCCAACAAATTAGTGTATAGTAGTAGTGGAGATGTAGCTTGGTGTTTAGGGCGCTTGCCTTCCAATCCAGGGTCCTGGGTTCAAAGCCTGTGATAGCACTTTTTTTTTTGTCTCACAAACTAAAAAAAAACTCCATTCCTATACAGTAATCCTTGTAATGAGATGACTTCGCTGATAAAGCATCACATTATTTCATTTATTTAAGAGGGCCCCTAAATTTTTGCCGACCATCTACCGCTAGAAGGACCTCCTATAAATATAGTTTAAAGAAAAATAACACTGAGAGGAGGTTTTAAAAGGGATTTCCTCTCCATTGTAAAGTCCGACATTGCTATTTAAAGAGGGAAGATTTATCAATTTCATATGTCTGTCTTTTGAAATTAAAAGGTCTCCACATTTCAACTCTGGGCAGGAGTGTTTTATCTGGGCAAATAATGCCACAACTCCAATGTGGTAGAAACTAAACCAATATTGATTCTCATTGATTATGATAATCTATTAACCAGGACAATGTGCATGTGAAATGCATTTAAAGTTTAAAGTGATTTACAATAAAGCATGATTTGATGGTCATTCATTTAGTACCAGGGAGGAAGATAAGCTATTCCATGTGTGAACTTGTAATTAATAAACAAGTGAAGTTTATGTTCAAATTAGAACTTGGTCTAGAATTTCCATAGCATGAAATAAGGTCTAAATAAAGTCAAGATGTAGATGGTGTACCATATGCCCTCTGGTGCATATCATCATCAAAAGGGTTTTGCCTGTTTAAAAAAAAAAATTGTATCCAAGAGGAATTCAGTGTTCGCATCAGATATTTTTTGGTCGAGTTAAAACCATTCAAGCCGAGAGAAAAATTTATAACGTCACTTCGTTATTTATCATTCAATCATAAACAAATCGTTGACCATTGCATATTTGAAGATAATTTTCTTAATATTGGAAAAGAACAAGCCATGAAATTTTACTACAGGCATGCACCTTGATGGGTGAAGGGTCACAAAGAAAACAATTTATTGTTGTACTATACTTTTATAGCCACTGGTCTCAGTCAAATGTACAATGAAATTTAATTTACTGTTGGATTCAAACAAGCATTGGAAAATGACCTTGTCAAAAATACAGTCAAATGACCAATAGGCATTTATGAAGATGTGATGCTTATTGGAAAAGAACAAGCCATGAAGTAATTTACTATAGGAATGGTGCGTCTTATGGGTGAAGGGTCACTCACGAAGAAACATCTATTGCACTATACTTTTAGTATAATATTAATAGCCACTGGTTTCCAATGAAAGTTACCTTGTCAAAAATACAATCAATTCAAAAGAGAAAACCAATACCATATTGACGGTCTGCAGGTACAAATAAGACTTTTTTAGTCTTAAAATAAAAAAAATAAATAAATAAATAAAAATCTCATTTGATATTTAGCTTAACCTCAATTTGTTCATATGTTGGTCTTATTTTTTAAGTAATTTCAGCCTCAGCGTTCTTATTAAATGTGTTCTTTTATATAAAAACAAAAAAGTGTACAGTAGGGAATGGAATTAACCATTTTGAAAATCTGGGACCGGATTTATCAAAATAGAAATCAGCATAAATTCGTCTTAAGTCTATTTTTTTGCTTAATTCCGATTTATCAATATGGCTTAGCTTTAAAATTCTTAAAATTATAAAACCCATTGTATGCATGCGCCACCTAAGACGACTTTTACATAAAGATTTTGCTAATACGGTTTGATAAATCATCTTTATTTGCTTAGGGACATCCTATGGTTTTTTGCTTAAAGACGTTTGCCAAGTCGAGATAGATAAATCCCGGGCCTGGTCTTAAGATTTGAACCTGGACTGTGTATGGGATGGCAAAGCAGTGCCCTTGAATGTAACTCCACTCTCTTAGGTATATAGAGGATGCTTTAAGGTTATAATGGTGATTTTAGATCTACCTTACAATTTTCTGACGTGTTAATTGTTCGTAGACAATTGAGTTGTCATTTACTGGTTTCCCAAACTGCCAAGTGTTGCATACTGTAAGTAGTTGGGTTGTCATTAAACGACCATTATTTAAAACTCACTCATGGATATGCAGTAATAATGGACGCTGAGAGCACCTCATGCCACTGTTGTTGTTGATGTTTGCTTGTCAGTAACACATTGTGCTCCTCTTTGATGAGTGTAAAATGATGTGAATGCTTGATCAACCGCTGAAAGAAGTGCCACTTAAAGTTCTAAGGAACCGACTTTATGTAATTACAGTGCTGTACAGTAGAGCTATGGAGATATAACAATCCAACATTAACATTTACGGGAGTGTACAGCCAGTGGCAGCATCAGCAGTTGTGGAATATTCATTCATTGCATTCATTTACTTTTTTATCATCATTTGCATTATAAAAATGCATAGAAATTGATTTTGCTCTGAGACACAATTACATAAAATATTGTACAAAGCTAAAAAAAAATATGTGTGCTAACAGATTCAGTCATATCCTCTTAATATGATCCCATTAACTAGTGTGTGTTAAGTGCCTGAATGGAGGTTGTTTTGGTACCTGTACAGTATGTATGACATAACACTTTGAAGAGAGAATGGGAAGGATGGGTTTTGTTTTATAGACTTGTAGAGTTTGTTTTCTTCCTTAACATGTTACCAAAAATTGAATCAATAGAGCTCTGATGTATTCCAGTAACTTGTGATGCGTACCTAACAACACGTTGAAGTTCAACCTTACCTTTATTTGTTGCCCCACTGAACCAAAAAATAAGATATAGCAAGTACATTTTCAATGACGGACATAATGTAGTAACATAATGAAAGTGTTATCCAAAAAAAAAAAAGTAATAATAACCATTCAATGAATATTTTTTTCAATAAAGTGAAAAAAACACAACACTAAGCCAATGTGAACTAGGGGTGACCAACCCAGATCTAGAATTAAATCCGATACCAACCAATCGACAAACACCAACAGGTTGGTAGACTGAGTTCAGCTAAATATGGCATAGCAGATTAAAATATCATAGAATTTTTATTATGAATAGACCTGAGATTTTACTTTAAATCCATAGTGTTTGTTGAATATGCTGTAGGATGGGTGAAATTACACAGAAAACACCTATTGTGTGCCAAACTATTAAGTTAAACAAACGTTGTATGACCGATAATAAAAAATTACTGTGTTTTTATTACGGTATGCCTGTAACTTCATGTTTGGTTTCAAAATACTCCACAGCAGTCCTACCAGGGAGTTGTTGTATGGACGCCCGAGCAGGTAACAATATTTGGTTAGGCGTAAACGACTATCAATCAAGGTCAATGTGGTGGGAAAAAAGATAGTTTTACTTTGTAGAAAAAAGTGCCCAATTCAGGAAACGTTAATTCGCACATTGTAATACACTTGCACAAAGAAAGGAAGACATGACAAGTCCTATTACCAGTCTCCGACAACGTTAAACGTCTGCCGACCCTGCAAAGTATTTTGGCGACGTGGGTCGCGAACGACAGTTTGAAACCAGGGCCTAACAACACCAAAACGAATGGAAATTTAAATAGAATATTCACGAATTATAGATTTTAGAAATCCATTAAATGACCTCAAAATGTTACTTTGTAGGAGCTTCTCAGCCGCTGGACCCTACACCGCCCCTCAACAACCTAACAGATGAGAGTATGCTTCACCACTTATCATGCTACTTAAAACCATCAGTTCCCAACAAAACTCTAATTTTGCAAGAATTGAAATTAACTGCCAGTTGCGGAGGAAGATTCCCGTCAAAATGACTATCAAAGGAGAACACAACACATTCGTTAGAGAAAAATAATAAAATGTAACTTTTACAGAATATGATGAGGCTGTAAGATTGATTACGGGCCTTAAGCATTCAAAATCTCTAAATTGTTAGAGCTTCTAGGGGCTTTGCCCATGAACCCCCTTCAGAGGTTCTGGGACATTGCTCCTTCCCTGCTGTTGGCCAAATTTTGTTGTGATGGTTTTGCACAAGCAAGAAATAAAAGATCATAAGTAAGTAAGAAATAGTGGAAAATTAAGTGTCTTAATCATTTTGGCAAAATATCATATCAGTATTATGGTGCAAAAATTGTAATGAATTGCAACTGTTTTCCGAAAGGACACAAAAGAATCTTGAATCTTGAATTTAGTGTTTATTGTGCTGTAGTACTTGAATTTGAAATTGCTAAAAAGCCTCAAATGTATTATGTGGCCAACAGAGGGCTTCAGCCACAGCATCTCAGTATAATTTGCCTGAAGTCCATAAAGTAGCCTTTTTCGGATATTTATTTTACCACGGTTAGCTATACAGTAGTTGACATACTAGAATAGATTTGCTATTTTTTTGTTTTCTCTATAGCGCATAGACCACGTATTATGCGGTAACTGTATATTTGTCTCCAACCATTCTTGTTTTTCTCTGTTCTTTAAATCTCCTGCATCATTTTGTCTGCTTTTTCTTTATGTTTACCTTACCTTTTCTTTACTTGGATATGGCGCTTAGAGACCTTGTTTACAGTATTTGCGCCTATTATAAATCAACCTATTATTATTATTATTATTATTATTATTGCCATCAGTGTTTTTGTCTGTTCCAAGATCAAATAGTTCAACAAATGATTAGTTATATTCCGTGAGGTTAGCACTAAGCAGTGATATCCTTAACCACTTGGCCTACCACCGAGAAGGTTTAACTGCCCATTGGAAGCATGGTGTGAAATGGGTTGACAGCTTACCTCTGCAGGTATCAGAGTCCTCTTGTTTGTTCAAGGCGAATCTTAACCCATCCTTTAAGGTCAGGGACAGGCAGGTGTAAATTTGTTGCTTTGTACTTTATTTTTTGCCAAATGGGTTGAGCCACTAAATAAACCTTTGGCAACATCAATTTATATTATTGATTGCAAAGGTGACATTTAATACTTAAGTCTGTAATTAGATAAGTGATGTTGACTTGAGGATTGACATATTGGAAAAAGATGATGAAGATGATGAGAGGAGATGTAACTTGGTGGTTAAGATGCTTGCCTTCAAATCCCTGGGTCCTGTGTTCAATTCTTTCCAAAATGTTTTCTTTTAACTAAAACAAATCTTCACTTTCTAGGTTCATCATAATGAGACTTCGCTGATAAAGCATCACATTATTTCATTTATTTAAGAGGGCCCCTGAAAATATCGGCCGACCTAAGATACATGGGAAAGGCCACCCTCTATAAATTAGTTTAAAAAAACCTAAGAAACAAAAACAACAAGATGGAGGCGTAATATTAAGATTCTTAATTTTCTTTAACTTCTTCAAAACAATGCAAGCTAATTACGATTGGTTAGTATTACAAATTTTGTTCAGTTCTTTTCCAACTTTTGTCAATCTTCCAAATTTTCAAAACCCCACACTACTAAAAAAATGTTTAGGTTCTTGTAATTTTTCTTGTATATCGTGGACAGGAATTATTTTCTCGTGACTCGAAACAACTCCAATCCCTAGGAAAAGCATTTTCGTCACTTTTGCCTGTTAGATGAAAAAGATGAAACATTCATACCAAATCCATTTTGAGAAAAGTGAATGGCAAAAACTGAACAAGCTCTATCAAAATGGAATGGGTGAATATTTAGTTTTAGTTTACTTGTATAAACCAATAGTTAGTGAAATAAAAAATGCATTTTCCCCCTTTTTTGGGGGGTTAAATTCTGTCTATTGTTATTCAATGGATTGTCAATGTTTTGTTGAAAAGAGGTCTGTGCTTTTAACGATTCTGGTTGCGCTGTACCGTGACAGTCCTTATAAATGACGACTATTATCTGTGGTGAGACATCTTATACAATAATCATTGTAAATAATACTTTGAATGCTTCCATAGACTGTTTCAATATTGGTTTATTTAGGAACACTTAGCTACTCGGCTAAACTACCGTAGGCCTGTACTGTACTTAGTAGTCATTGTGTGTGTACTGACCCTTGAAGATCCACTGTAATTCTTTGGTACCCGGTTCAATCTATCTGCGGCATTCCATGTGTTTCCGATGGAGAATAAAATGCAAAGTGCACTGTCTTTCGGAAGTTAAGCCATTGGTCCCATGTACAATATGGCCTATGTGCACATCAGATAGTACAGTAAACTCTTCGGAAAAACGGTTGGGTTATTGTTTTTTGGTGTACTGCCCAATCACCCCCAGAGGGACCTCACTGGAAACAAGTCTTGAATCTTTCGTGGGTTATTTATAATTGGTGTTCAGGCAAAATAAATCCAATTAATATTTCTCCTTTCTAAAAATGGAATGGTTGATAGAAATTATTCATAAAGTTAAAAAAAACCAAAAAAAAAATTGTGTTGCTGGCTTTGGATTCGCTCTGTTTTATCTTGGTTTATCACATGGATCGAAGGAAGCAGGTTTGTTATGACCTGCGTTGACATTGCAATATCTGGTTGATTTAGGAATGATTCATTCTTCTATACCTGGTTTTAGAATGAGCCCTCTGCCTCCTGATTGGCTATCGAGCAAAGTGTAGTCTTCTTTAGATAAACTACACATTCACTTCCATTTAGAACGTACTGTGTAGTGATTGAAACAACATGTCCTGAGAGCTGCTTACCATAGTAAGTTTAGGTACTGTAAAACTATTTCTTTATTAAATTTAAGTTTTTGTCATTTAGTTTTCTAAATATTTTCTGTAAAATATAACAGTAAAATACTGTACATTATTGTTTTTGTTGTATTTTTGTTGCTTTTGTTAAGTTTTACTGATCCTTAACCAATTGATATTGGTATTGATCGATTAGTATAGTTATAGATTGGTTCATATTATCTCAATTGGTGTTGATAGATTATTTTTAATCTTGATTCATCGACAGTTTTTGATTAATCATCATCGCCATTGTTGCCATCATATAGTATTCATCATCAGATTATCACCTGTCATCGTTGACATCATTCTCATCAATCATTTTTTTCTTTTATATTTTCTGATGATTGTTTTATTTTTTTAATATTTTCTGATGATTGTTTTTAGATTTGTAGTTAAGATCTTTTTGGTAATTTGTATTATGAAATATCAAGGCTCCCAAGTGGTTAACTTCTGCTGGAAGGTTCATCCTCATTAAATATTGTTCAAATAAAAATTTTTAAAAAAATGGACAATTAGACATTGGATATTCACATTTTGTCTAAATCTGTCTGCATTTATCTTTATATTTTCATATTCCATTGCATTTTATTCTTCATCATTTCACTGGAGCAAACTCAATTTCTCAGTTGTAGCTAGTACAGCAGGCTATTAAATAGTACTCAGAATTTGTAGTTTTACTGTTCATTTTATATGAGCAACTTGGGAATTTTTTCTGAGTAGCCAATCTTTCTGCTATGGCACTAAAATTATTAGTTGTTATGTGCAGATCAACAATTTTGTCTGTTGCTCCCTAATAAATTACAATGCGGCTTTGATTAATTTTTTGATTTCTCATGGGTTTATATTCATTTGACATTAAAACGTGTAATTATACAGTAACTGTCATTTCATTATCACATCAGCATGAACAGTGTTCATTAAACTAGGGTATAGTATTTTGATTGCTTTTAAATAAACTTGTCTACATTCCTACTGTCTAGTCCTATAGGCTTTTTTTTAGTGGATGTTATGAGCTGTAGCCCTAGATCTAGACACATTGCCTTTTGTGGGAGGGATAGGGGGAGGGGACAGAGGTGGTGTTTCAAATGACATTGTAGAAACAAGGTCAGTGGTACAACCTGGTTTAAAGTGTTGCTGTACATACTGTGTGTATATATATAATTTACTAATTGATTTAACAGCAATGCGTACTTAAAGGGGCCCTCATACCGTATACTGTATTATCATGACCTGCCATCTGAAAAGTCTATCAAAATTTGTTAAAAGGTTATAAGAAATTAGATTGTGTTCAAATGGGAGTAAAGGTATTTAAGTTAAGTTTACTTATTATAAGTGTAAGTATTTTATGAATTTTGGAATTTTGATACAGTAATATAAAAAACCATTATCCATTCATCAATCTAATCACATAGTGGTGATCCCTTTCACAAGAGAACCATCCTTCCTGGCCTGCTCATAAATTCTCTACATCAAGATCCTGCATAGGTGACGGAATTTGAACCTAGGATTTGAAATACCAAGCTACAGCTTGTAGTAGAGATGTAGTATTTGGTGATTGAGATGTTTGCCTTCCAATCACAGGGTCCTGGGATCAAATCATTTGAAGCTCACGACCAAAAAAAAAAAAAATATAAAAAACCATTATCCATTCATCAATCTAATCACATAGTGGTGATCCCTTTCACAAGAGAACCATCCTTCCTGGCCTGCTCATAAATTCTCTACATCAAGATCCTGCATAGGCGACGGAATTTGAACCTAGGATTTGAAATACCAAGCTACAGCTTGTAGTAGAGACGTAGTATTTGGTGATTGAGATGTTTGCCTTCCAATCACAGGCTCCTGGGATCAAATCATTTGAAGCTCACGACCAAAAAAAACAAAACATCTCCACTCTGTAAGACTCAAAATGAAACTTCGCTGATAAAGCATCACATTATTTTATAGAGGGCTCAAGAATATTTATTAACCAACGTTTTAGGATATACTGGAAGGGTCACTTTACACGTCTATAAAATATGGTTTAAAGAAAATACAACTTCAATAAAACTAGACTCAAGATTCGAGTTTTTAGTATTTAGAAAAAAGTCTGAAATTTGTTGTTATGATTGAACCAAGGAATTCGTGATTGGGAGGCAATTAGCTTCACTGCCATGTCACATTCTCCACTCCTTATTAAATCAGTTATAGTTGAATTAAGTTCTGGTATGTAATGCAAATTAAAGAAATTGTGTCAATCAACACGAAGAATTATATTTTAGCATTGAATGATTTTCTTGAGTATTGTTTTAGTGGTTACATTTTTTTAACATTTAAATCAATGTATTACTGTAATTGTGGAATTCATTTTAACTATGGATTGGTAGGAACAGAGCTGCGACCTGAGTGCTCGTTCGTTTAGTAGATGCAAAACGTGAAAAAAAAGTGAAACTGTAAGGTTGATGATACAGTAAGTCTACAATAAAGTGTGTTAATGAATTTTTAAAAATATGATTTTCAACTGAAGAAAATTAGATTATTTTTGTTGATTTTCATGGTTTCTTGTTTCTTTCAGATCTTTTATATAACTGAGAATCTCTAACTGCAGACGGGATGTGGCAGATGGTTCTTCTAAGGATTTTATAGTCCCCAAACTTGCGACTGAGTATTACAGTCCCTTGGAGGCGGGATGGATTCCTGGCGTCCAAATATAAATGCAAAGCCGTTTGTTCCCAGGCGGAGAAATTATGCTTCCCTTCATATCCCAGGAACCTACCATAGAACTGCGACGAGACGGTTGTTATCAAAGGTATTTCAGGTAGGAAAATTCACAATGATTATTGATTGACCATATGCCAAAGCTTTAAATTGGATTATTCAAGTGAAAAGTCCTTGTTATGAATGTAAAAAAGATGATACATAATTAATTAAATGATGAATATGCATTATTGTCGAACCCTTCCATTCCATTTGTGCCAAAATCTGCTCTTTTTAAAGAATGCTAAATTAATTATAGACATAAACTTTATTTTGCCAACAGGTTTCTAATAATATGAATCGCTCAACAATTTTGAGCACCATTAACTACCGTAGGAAAGGATTTCTCCATTCTATTATATCGCTTAAATGCAAGTCGTTCATTGGTTTTTCTTTGTACTTCCATTACTGATGTCTATGCGGCGTGCACGAGGCAGTAACATATATCGAGTATTGTTACACGATTTAATGGATTGCTTGTAAGATAACACACATAACTACGAATATTGAGAAATGTATGGTTACGACATGACAAATGCATAAACTACCCTTTATCACATTTGATTCCATCCAATTTACTCTGTTATAAGATTTAGTACCAACATTTGTCTTGCTGTTTTACTGTTATAATTCCGTGTTTAGATAGCACAAAATTATTTTTTACATCCTTTTTTAAAGGTCAA
Source organism: Anneissia japonica (assembly GCF_011630105.1). Lineage (NCBI taxonomy): Eukaryota > Metazoa > Echinodermata > Crinoidea > Comatulida > Comatulidae > Anneissia > Anneissia japonica. The sequence continues at coordinate 309,154 of NW_022692196.1, forward strand.
TGCTGTTTTCTGTATCTACAGTAACATTACATTATGTTTCCTATTCGTCATGGATTGTTGTTTTAATCAAACTCGCCTTTTGAAGGATGCCCTATAGTTTGTGATAGCAAAACCCAGATTGTCTGACCTTGCAGTTCTGTAGGCCTACTCTTTACTACAACGAATAAAAGACATCAATTGATCCCTTAATCTGCCTGGTCGAACCCCTCTAAACCCCCTGGCTACGGGCTTGGTCGATGACCACATCCACTTAAGGATCAAATCAAATCAAATATACTTTTTATTTTCCATACAATAAAGTAGTACAATATACAATAAGAATACAAAATTGAAACAAATGAATTGTATGGAAGGAGGCTACAGTAAGTTCAACAAGAGCTTTAAGACGTAGCCACCTATAAAAAAAGTTGGAAAATGGCCGGTACCATTGTTTAGTTTTATCAGAACTAATATAATCATAGAAGTGATATACCAGTAAAATTATAATAATTCCAATCCAGCTTTGTATTCGTTTTTTTTTTTTAAACATAAGACCAGACACATTATTTCTAAAAATCAAATAGAAATGAAAGGATCAGAAGGAAAAAGATAATTAATTGCCATATACCGAGACCAAAGTCTTCTTAAGGTGATATTTAAAACTATTCAATGTGAATTTATTTTTAGGTCATCAGAAACATTCGCCCATAATTTTGGACCCCAAATTTCTGAACTGAAAAACGCCTGATACTAGATGAGCATGGAGTACGCGAAGTATTTGTTGCTATAAAATCTTGTATTAGCCAGTATAGCATTGAACTGTCACTCCACTTTTGCAGCTCTTAGCCACATCTCAGAAATCAGGTCATTTTGATGATATCCTGTATAATATAACAAATAATGATTACAGCGTTTGACTTTTAACCTGGACTTGCTCCGTACATTAGCTGTAGATGCAACATTGCATCAAGATACAGGAAACAATCAATTACCTGAAAACTCAAATTTCTTAAAAAAAACAAAAAAACAAGATTAATATTTTTCAAACATGATCTAACCAAGAAAAAAAATTAATTAATTTTAAAGGTTGCAATAAAAATTATTTTACAGTTTTACAATTAAAAAATCTAAAATTGATTTTGATTTTGTTTTTCGCGTTCACCATTGGAGCTAATATTGATTTCACATATTTGAACAGCAATTAAATCTATTTACCAGTGGTTTGTGAGCCTGGATACCAAATTTCAGCTGATAATCCAATTTCAAAAAAGTTCTCTTGTGTTAAACCAATATTGGATGAATATTTTGTGATTCTGTCGCAATCTGATACCTCTAAACCTCAAGTCTTTAGAAAGTCAAGTACATTAAAACTTCCATTTTACGTACCCCTTGGTACCAAGGGGTGTTCGTAAATTGAAAAATTTGTAAACTAGATCGGGTGTCAGTTTCTAATACCTAGTACTAGCTATCCCCTGCCATTGAGCGCCAGTGCAGCAGCATGGTCTACCGCGCTAGAGCCTAGCGGAATTTATCTTCGATAAAAACCAAATTATTTTCTTATAATCTTTGGCATTCTTCCACTTAACAAAATATTAGTTTAACTCTTATTCAAACACCTATATGTTTTATGACCCTTTCTTTTGTGATCTTTCTAGTTGCTAGATCGCCGAATTGTGTTGTTTACATGCATTTCGCGATCATATCTAGTATTCGCGATGTCATTAATTTGCTGACCCCAACACTCTTGTTCATCATCGTAAACATGTGCGCTCAAACCGACGACACATGCCTTGGTAGTTCGTTGTTCTGGTTAGGTTTATTACATTAATATAGTGATTATTATACCAGAAATAGAAGAAAAGATCAAACTATTAATAAATAAATACAACAAACTTTATTTTATTAAGGAAAATATACATTATCACTTTGTAAAACGTGCGCAATTAGACTTTTTTTACAGTAATAAGTGGTCGATAATGACGTCATCAGGGGCAAAGACCATTCATAAAATCGACTATTCGTAAAATCAACGTTCGTAAAATGGACGTTTTACTTTATAGGAATAGTCTTTTTCAAAGATTAATAATACCCTATTCAGGCTAGCATTGTGTTGCGATTGGTTGTAGCAATTGTGTGTCAAAGGTCACCAATAGTAGTCAATAAGTAATTGATCACAATTGTTACCCGTTGCGATTGGGTGCTACAATCTTTATTATTCCCAATTACCACAGAATTTGATCGCAACGAATCCACAACAAATTCCACAGGCACAGATTGACTGAGGTCAGTCAACATACTAGTTAGTACTGTAGGTCTAGCCACCGGAGGCCTAGAATCGTTTTACCTCCCATTTCATAAAGTTTTTTATGTCTGATTTGATCTGAATGCGCTCGTTAATTAAGAACGGGAGTAATAGTTTTGGATTTCCATCAATTACATTGCATCTGATCGCAATGCAGTGTAGAATAGGGTGTAAAATTTTATGTTTTCCTGATTTTTGCAGTGCCACATTTAATTTGTAAGTTTGTATAGTAATCTTAAGTGCCATTATAATAATATTGATTTGACATTTAAAGGCGCCTTTTAAAAAGAGATGAAAGCACCATAAATACATAAGAAGCACTTTACATTAATAAAGAATTAAATATTAAAATGTACAATTTAAAAAAATCAAGCCAGATGTTGCTTCTCCGGCTGTCACTGTCATGAAAATCCTCATTCTTAAATTTTGCAATTTGAAAAAAAAAAAAACAACAAAAAAAATGTAAAAAATGACAGGACTTCCAACAAGTTCAGTCTCTCTAATAATAATGATAATAATTAGTAATAATAATAATAATAATAATAACAATAATATAACAATAGTATAAAGAAGTAGGATGAAAATGATCCAACAGGAGTTCAGTCTCCAAATTTTTACAATTTAAATTACATTAATAAATAATTATAATGAATTTAATAATAATAACAATAACAATAATAACAAGTATAATAAGAATGATCTAAACAGATGACAGGGGTTACGACAAATTCAGTCCCAAAATTCAGATATCATTGAATAATAATATTTTAATTTTCACATCCTTATTCTAAATCCTTATTTAATTCATTACATTCTTTCCATTCTCTCATTTCCTGACAGACCATCCTGCTATGTAATTTCTTCAATCAGAAGTATGTAGATTATTAAATTGCCTAGTGATAGTAAAGGCCAAGTATTTTGATTGGGATAGCCATCCGATATGGAACAGTACGGTACTGGTACGACTGATTGGAGTTCATTGCGTTTTTCCTACACTATCCTCTTTCTAATTTAATTTCAAAACCATTATCTATTCTTAGACATTGATTACAGTAACGTGTCATCCTCTCAGCCTCATATTTTGTCCTGAATTATTTTCATCTGTCCTTATTATTATTGTTTACTGCATATATTGGCGTATAAGGCTACCCGGGTGTAAGACGACCCCCGAGTTTGAGAACGTTATTCTTTTGATAATTTTTGTGTCGGGGCATATAAGACGACCCCGTTTTTATGGGCGTTTAAATGTTAATCAAAATCTTATTTCCCAGTATTTAAAATTGCGTTCATTCATACTAACAATTAGTAGGTTCATTGCAGTGCGGACAATCCACACATGAGACGAACGTGATTTAACGATTTTATTAATATTTGTATGTCGCGCGTGTACGACGACCCCACCGTTTTTCGATTGTAATTTGCTATTTTAAGTCTTTTCTTACATGCGGGTATGGTACTAGCCTATTTCAATGCATTGCATATATGTTAGTGGCTGTATTGTGCATAATTAAAAATATGTGCACGGGCCAATTAGATAAATTTTGGACAGTTTGTCTACATTACATTTAAATACATTATAAAATAATATATTTCTGATTAAAATATTATGAGTTACAATAGATGCATGGCAAATAGTAAAGCCTACATTTAAATTGTGCTTGCTAATCCAAGTGCCAACAGCAGTACAAACTAGTAGTATAAGGTTAGGCCTACCATTCATCTTTCTCAAATAATCCAATACAAAGAAAAAAGGTTTATACAGGTCTCCTATTATTAAAAGAAACCATTTTTAGGGAGAGGGATTTTTCATGGTCTTTAACAGCTTTGCTCTTTTTAAAATAGAAAAATATTATTTTAAAGATAAATGCTCATTTGGGGTCTGCAGAAAAGTGGTCTTTCATTGGAGGGGTCTTTGATTCGAGGATAGCCTGTACTTATTTGAAAAATTATAATCCATGACTTTTGCCCGATCAGTATAAATGCATTCGCCATTTAGTGGGAAGTATCCCACAGATAGCCAGCACAAATATAATTTTCTATAAACAGTTTTGTTAATATTTACATTCTATTTATGAATAGAGATTATTCTTAAGAGAAGTACTATACAGTACATGTCAGTTGCTAAGAATAATTGCCTTAATTGCAAAAGTCATTTTAACATTTGGTTAGCATGTGATTTATAGTTTAAGTGTGGTTTATGAGACAGGGAGAGCAGATTGTCAGTATGTAATGTGTGTGTAGCTTTTAATTGCCATGTATTGATAATGTTTCTGACTTCTTGATCTTTTAAAGCCAAACCAATGCCTCCATCTAACTTAAATTATATAATGGATTATAAATTTGCCAGAAAAATTGGCATATTCAAAGGAAATGCATAGTCATTTTTAAATTTACATGTGGATGCCAAATTCGTCTATCTGAATTATAAAGGATTATAAATTTGCCAGGAAAATTAGTATTGAAAGGAAATGCATCTATCATTTTAAAATTTACATACGGAAGCAAACCAATGCCTTCATCTATCTGAATATACTGTAAATGGACTGTAAATTTTCCAGGAAAATTGGTAGGCTATATTTAAAGAAAATACATAGGCCTAGTCATTTTTAAATTTACATATGGAATGATCTAATTTAAGCATGAACTCACGTAGACCAAACCCAGTACCGTTTCAATTTTATCGTATAGGAAGTCCACTTAAAAGGTGCTCAACTTAAAAAAATTATGTAAGTCATGAGTTACTGTATAAACTAATGAAATGTCAAAGTCAGGAATCTACTGTATATTTTTGTTTTGTCCCAGACTCAACAATCGTATTCTGACTTTGATGAAATAGGGTATAGTATGTCTGACTTTCTCAGCAGACTCTTGAAAGACACAATTGTTTGTGTAAAAAAGCATATGCTACCAAAATCTGATTAAGTTGGCAGATGTATTACATCGGATAAGTGTATTACATTTGTTCAAGAACAAGTCAAAAGAACATAATAGTAGAACCCTTATTTGGAGGACCTTTGGTGTCCAAAAAGTGTCCCCTTAATTGTGTGACCACTAAATAGTGGTTGATCCTGTTAATAATATTTGCTTGCTTGTGGTCAGAAAAAAGTTACCCTTCTGCAGTGGTGTCAGTATCCTTTAAGGGTTGTTTGGTATCTAATATTTAAAAAAAAAATTTAAAACTATGACTGCAAACCTTCATCCAATATTTTAAAACTTGTTTTAACATGCTTTTAATATAAGTAACTTGAGACTGAATTATGTTCAATCACTTGATCCTTTTTACTGATTAGTTTGTAATAATACTGTAGTTTATTCTTGATTACTTTAAGCTTTTTCTAAAGCTACTTTTTTCTGAATTCTAATAATATTTCGACATTAATTATGTCATCATCAGGAATTCCTGATGATGACATACAGTACTGTAACTAATGTCGAAATATTGAAGTTTCTAATAATAGTTTATCTTGAATACTGTAGGTTTTTTTTATATCAAAAGAATAGTTTATCTTTATCACATCATAAACAATGTATTCTAAAGTTGAGCACAAAATAGCATCAGTTAATCAAGTTCGGCCCCTCTTTAAGTACAACATAACTTTATACCAAATACAGTACAGGTCTTCTATTGGTGAAATTAAGTCTTATTATTGAGTATATGGTATTAAGAACAATCAACAAACATAATTTAATACACATTATTACACATTGATGAAGATAACCTTGGATTTTTATCACAACATCCATCAGGCAACTCCATCAAAGAGCTTTTGACATATTATTATTGATATCAAAAAAATATCTGACTTTTTTTTTGTGGTAATATAAAGTGTTTGTTCCTTGCGGTATGTTACTCGAAAATTACTGTTGTATGTTTTTGTGATTGTTTTTAAACTTTAGGTTTGTCCTTCTAGTTCCACATACCAGATAGGTTCATTGTCACCACACTAGCCAAGGGGTCCCAAACCTTCCGAAAGTAGCAGCACCATAGTTTCCTGGAAATTGGACTGCCACCCGCACTCCCGCAAGCAAGAATCTCCCCGAAAAATTACCCATCTCCCTCAAATTCATATTGCATGTGTTTACTACTTTATCAATTGAGTTAAGAAAGCTTTTTTATTAACCAGATCTCCTAGAAGGGACTTTTTCCAATCTGGGACCCCTGCTGTAGCCTACATTCTGGTCCCTGTTATTACTAAATCCATGGTAAAAATAATCACATCCCAGAGGGGATCGAAGGGTGTGCACTGACAGTGTGGGATGAAAATCTTTCACAAGCAAGAATTTGCGTAGCAAAAAAAAAAAAAATTACCAGTTAAATTAATCTTCAATCGACTCATTTGCTAATTTCCCCAGTTAACACCTTTTCATAATCTCAATGTTCTCCTGTTACTGTAATTCCCCATGTTAATAACCCTGTCATGGAGGATGGGATATATCACTGTTGTCAGTATCATCATTTGATATTCATTTGGATGCAACACAGTGGCGGTGCCAGTGGGGGGACAGCAGGGGCTTAAGCTCCCCCCCCCCACTGGACAGGTCAAGTCCTCCCCCCTCCCATCGGAGAGAGCTCGTCAGGCAGTCGAACTAAAAAAAATATAAAAATAGGCCCACACCAAGCCAACACATGCCTGTCACAGTCTGTGAGAATGTCATTTCTGGCAATCCAGACATTCCTCTCCTTTTAAAAATTTCATTTGGCAGGGGAACACCCTCTAAAACCCTTTCCCCAGCTTGGGCCTACAAGCTCAAGACCCCTGTCGGACAGCTCAGCCTCCCCAGAAAATATACCCTAGAGCCGCCACTGATGCAACATAATTTTCAATGTTTAAAAGGTTATACTTTACAGTTGTGCTTTTATGATCAAGTAGCATTAATATCAATTTTCTATTTAAGTTTTCATCACCCTTGTGAAATGTAAATCTTAAACTAGGAAACACCAAGGGATTACCACCTCAACAGTAGGTCAGGTTTTAGAGCAACCAGATGGTGATCATAGATGTGAATCCAATTGATAAGTATGTTTTCCCACATAGCGCACTTTATTGACTGTATAAAGTATACATAAAAGCGAGAGTATTCCAGTGGATGTGATCTACAACCTCTGAATTTGCCTAGTAACGATGAATTCGTCGAGAAAATGGTAATATTTTATGAGAAATGGTCTGTATTTCTCATTTTTTTTATTCTTTTGCGTAAAACTAAAATTCATGGCAATATTTTTCCATGATTTATAATAATTGGAGTAATGCAAATGCATATTTTCTAAAAAAAGTCATTTTTAGTGAAATTTTGCCCGGAATGGGGCTTTAAATTAGCAATTTTGTATTACATTTATAAATCTTTATAACATATAAAAATCAGATTTTTCTCAACTGGAATTTTGCCGGGAATGGGGCTTTAAGTATAAAGCATTGACAAAATTGTAATATATATATATTTGGGTGTAAAATGACGTCTGCCCATATATGGGATATCATAGAAATTTGTCAATACAATTTGATATTAATGTAGATAGCTTTACAATACAGTCAAGATATAAACAAATATTAGTAGCAACTACTTGAATTGAATAATATATTAAAATAAAAAAGAAAAATTCAAAAAGACTTGTATTTGATACAGTACTGGAATAAAGCTTGAAAATGTGTTCAGTTTAGAACTGCATCTTCATTCTAATACTAGCCTGGTTATGATTTATTGATTATTCAATGTAAATCCATTTGTTATAGATAACTTAACGGATGATATATCAGGCTGTGGTGATATTTAAGATCGTAAGCCATTTTAAACGAAGATACTTTTCATGGACTCCTCTCGTTTTGATAGCTAATACACGGAAATATTGAACTGGGAGGTTGCAATGCGATTAAAAGTTAACAGCAACAAGTCACCCGAGCTATTCGTTTTGCATCATGTTTTTCCCTGTTTAGTGTCGTGTTAAAGATCACGTTTTACTTTCATTTTAACCATATTATTAGGATATTTTTTGTAGTTTGCCATACATTATTGAAAAAAAAAAAAGAAACCTGTGCATTTATTTCTTGAAATAGGTGACTAATTCTCCAGTTGTATTATGCGTTAAAAAATAAATTAAAAAATTGTTGCAAGAGTACTTTTTGCGTTATTTTGAGCATTTTATTGAAAAAAAAAAACTGCTCCAATTGTGCGTTTCTCATTGAAAATGTTGTAGTGTAGACATTGCATACAATAAGAATGATCTTTACTGTAGGCCTATGTCACATGAATTTATGATGAAATTGAGTTTATTATATTATAAAATTTAATTTGATTATGATGTATACAGTATGCTATTTTTTTTTCACATTTTAAGGTATTATTAGAATTTTAACTTCCAGTAGTCTCAGCCATTCATGAAGTTTTCAGTTGATCTCCAACTTTCCTTCAACACACAGATCCACTCTACTAACACTGTATTTATACCAGTAAAGTAATGATGACAGTGATGACAATGATTATGATGATGATCATATGTTTATGATGAACTGCTAAAATGTGAAAATCCTTTCCACATATTCAGCTTAACACTGCTCAATGTTTTGGAGCATAGCAAAATATCTAACACATTTATTTTCATTTACTCTTGTTTTTTTTTTGTTTTGTTTTTTTTTTTTTGCTACGGGTTCCACCAGCCATGTATTGAAGAGTATTCAAGTTTAGATAAATTTGCCTCAGGTAATATCCGACTCATTATTTATATTTCAATGATATATTTTCACCTCTGTCATCACAATATTGCTCAGATACCTTTTGGCGGCATCTGCCTTTCTTTGTATATTGTTTTAAATATGACTATTTAAAGCCGTTGCAGAAAAAGACAGCCAGATATGCATTTTTATTGTAGGTTTGTTTTTTTTTTTCTAATACTACAATACATACACAAAAGCATATTCCACCTGCCGTGTATTCTAATAAATATCACAACACATTTTTGAAGTAAAGGTTTAAATACCATTGACAATACCAAGTAGAGAAAAGAATCGATGACAGACAAGATGATAGTGCCTTAGACAATCGGAGCACATGCTCACGTACCCATAATAAAAGCCGCGTCAGTAGAAAAAAAAAGATGATTTAAAACATCAACATTTTAGACATTGCCGAAGCTTAAAAGAGAAACCTATATAGTTAACGACTCTCTTGAAAGAAATTTGTCTGCCAGAGATTTAAAGCAATCCAAGATGTGGTACTTTATTTTTAAATATTGTATTTGAAAAAAAAAAGGGAAAAAAACTGATCACGAGTGAAAAATATATAGATGATATTGCTGCAGGTCGTTCACATTAAAGGAGCCTATCCCCAGGCCACAGAGATATTAATGGACATGGACTGATAGTGAAAGCCTGTTGGAAATCGATCCCCTGTCAGAACTTACAATTTAGATGTTTTATGTGAACAGTAGTAGAGAAGTGCGAGTCTGTCATGGCGTGAGGGCAGCTTAGCTCAGTCGGCTAAAATAGTGGTAGCCATTGTGTTTGCGCAGCTTCTTCTTCTCATGTCCACAGAGAACCTGGACGTTTGCAGATATGACATATTTTAGGAATGATGATAATGGTAATGCAAATATATATATTTTTTTTGGTGGTGGTATAATTTCAGTTAACATATGGTAAATACTTGAATGCTATGGTTTTAGTTGAATTCATGCTTTTGAAACTTCTAAAACTATACTTCCTGTAAGAACCATAGTGTAAAGAAAATGCGATTTTACATGTATTTAATCTAAATGTGAATGTATTCACAAAATAAACTTCTTTTTAAACCTGGAAAACTAAGGATCAATTGAGGTTAAACCACTGTATTCAATATTCAACGCTCTGTTTAAGTGAGGGGGTGTCTGCGGAATGAACAGGATCATTGTTATCACTATCTTCATTCATAAATTTTAGTCACACACCTAATACTTTTAACTATGCACTTAAAAGTGTCTCAATAGTAAACCCACATAAGACCATACAACAATTGTTGTACTGTTTTTGTATTATTTTTTTTTTTTTTTGTAGTTTTGTACTCTGATATTCAGTTTGGTATTTAAGTATACTGTAGTACTATGGTTGCTTGGAGTACTCTCACAAAAATTGTAGATAGACTTAATAAAACTATAGGCCTACTTTGGCTTACGACAATGTGATGCTCAGTGGCGCAAAATGCCTACTAATTAATAGACATAGACAGTGACGTATCTAGGGTACACATCCGCTAAAAAATTTGCGCCTCTAAGTTGGCCCCTTCCCCCACACCATTAAAATTGTTGACAGATACACGCTGCTATTTTACACCAATGCCTCTAATTTTTACTACCTACTACACTGTACCTCTTCCTCAAGATACTAGTGTAGCCTTTACTGTTGTGATAAATAATTGCACTTTTTCTAGCTATGGAAAGCATTTTAAAAACTATCATCTCTGATGATAAATTGATATTTAAGTAAATTAAACATAACACCTGATCTGGTGACAAGTGAGAAATAGGTCCCATGGGCCTGCTATATCCACACCTGCATGCCAACTGATTTATGCAAGGAGAAATATGCATAAGCAGTATATCTTCCCCTTGTTTATGTATCCATATCAAAGTGCCTATATTGAATAGTAAAACCATGAAGATTCATGATATCAATTTAAGTAAGAAAATATATATATTTTTAATTTATTCATATTTATACTACTGTATTCATATTTGTACAATATTTTGGTGCAGCCTTAATTTTTGTTTTTATTTTTGATATCATTTGAAGCACTAAGCCTTATTTGCCGGAATTAGTGGTAATTTTCTCTTATGTCTGGTAAAATATTTATTTTTTTTTTAAAAGATAATGTGCAGAAAGTAGAAATACAGTACTTCTATTTTTTGGATGTTTAGGCAAGAAACAGTTTTTTGGAACTTGGCCTACAGTTCAAGTGGATATTACTTTATTCTACAAAATGCTGTAAATAATAATGATAATAACCAATACATACAGTAGTGTAACAAAAATGCTACACGGTACCTTTACAATAGACACGATTACGACACAATAACGACACGATACAAGTGCGCACATTGTTGAAGAATACAAACTACGCGATGATATGTCATTGTTGTGTTGTTATCGTGTCTCGTGTGAATCTAGCTTAAATGTGCTTCTATAGACACACTCGCACAGACATTGCAAAGTTGTGGGATAGGAAGATAGCAATGAATAAAAAAGATGCGTTTGAACTTTCATTGCTCATAAAAGTAAATGAAAATGCTGGTCTATACATTCCAAAGTAACGATTTGCCTTTTTCAAAATTAGTATTTGTTCGTTCGTTCATTTATTTATTAATTTATTCTGGTTTTTATTAAAAATTGGACATTGCAGTAGAAAACTGAATTGAGTCAATTTACAAAAAATCTAAAAAAAAATACATTATATACGAAATTTATAAAAGCAATCATTAAAAATACATTATATTAGTCTTAAAAAATACATTATAACCATCTCAAAAAATACATTAAATCAGCCTTAAAAAATACATTAAAATCAATTGAAAAAAAAAAGAACGATTGTCACAAAATCATCTTTGGTTTTTACATTAATTTATTTTGATTGAGGAAAAGGAGCAATATTGCGGTATTAACTTTATTATTAAAATTTGTGGGAAAAAGATAAACAATTATCACAATATTATCATTATCACATTATTGATTTGATTACACTAAGTCATTTTTGATTAAAATGGGGAATGTTGATTTTTTAAATCTTTCCGTACAACACTTATACTGTGATAGTTTGTTAGCGTTTCTTAGTTTTTGCTGCGGAGCAGCCAATTCATATTCTTGACAGCAATTTGACCTCTGAAATGTCATTGTTTGTCAAAAAACAAGGGCCTAAGACGACTGAAAAACGGAGTTTCCTTCTTTCATTCTGCCGGGTAAAATCAATTACTTTAGGCGACGTTTGTAGACTAATCTACACGTACCAACGTCCGCATGTCGCGCTAGCCTTATCCTACTCTAGGCCTAGACTAGCTAGGATGGTATAGGCCTAGCCTTGAAGGGACGAAGGTCCAAATGAAAAACAACATCGCTCCTTGATAGCTAACATTGTTTATTTAACATCACAATAAATCATTATTAGACCTATAGTTGTTTTTTGAATTGTACTCCACAAATCTCAGCCGATACCTCGCACAACTCGAGTAACGTCTCATATCTATTGTCGTGACGTCATGGCTCGCCGGCTCACACTTGCGATGTCTCGCACTTGTGATCAAATAACACGCTGGCTCGCACTTTGGCAAAACTCTTTGGATTGGTAATTGGTGAATGACTGCATAAAAAACTGAGCAAAGTTAAAAATATTTGCTCAGCTAACATCTTTGTCTCTGTACAGAGTTTAATATTCATGCCTATAAAGTTAAGGCTACAGAGGGAGAAAATTGATATGTAGTAGAACTTTCCACCAGTTTTCGTCTTGTTACCATTCCAAAGTGTTTCATCAAATGCTACTACAGTGTAATAGAAAAATCAGGTGGTGCAATCAAAACATATAAAAAATTGTTTGAGCCTGACATGCCTTGATGTATACCTATTGTACAGTTGTTTCATTTATTGTTTCATTTGCATACTAATAATAGCGACAATGATGGCTGACTGTTGACTTTATAGAACAGTACACATTTGTCTATCTTCTTTTTTTTTCCCAAGCATCACTTAAGATTTCTAGTTCAATCACCTGAAATTTCACTCACTCAAGACAATGAAATCAGACTTCAAAGAAGTTGTAACTCTCATAGCTTAGAGTCAGACAAATCTCATTATTGTTGGGAATATTACCTACCCTAAATAGAACTGAAGCAATCAACAGCTAAAAGTAAGATTAAGACTTTACAGAGTGTTATTGGTAAAAGACAAAAAAAAAAAATTATTTTAAAGTAGCCAAAACATGAGCTGTTTATTGATTAATTAACTAATTCTGGAGACTTATATTATATAGCTCTGGAGTTTTCATGGTTCAGTGCTCATGTTCATCAATATAAAGTTATTGAGACAGTGAGACAAATTTGGCCTATTCTACTTCTCTGTGCTGCTACGCTGAGAGGGAAGACCTGGAAAAAAAGGTTGTCACGCCCCTTTTTCCCCAGTTTTTTTTTTATAAACATTCAAAAATATCTCATTTACTGTTTCCGAGTTTTTCGTCAAAAACTCTTTTTGTGTCTGTAGCAAAATTGGTACGAAATATCAAAAACATTTTTTCCTGGCTTTAAAGTTTGATTTTGGAGGTTTTTTCCACAGTTTTGTGACAGTTTGCTAAAGCTCTTATTCACTTGAGAGATTTTAAATGGGATTGCTCTTGTCAACATCAAAATGATTAAAGTTTTAGGCCTATTAATGTGACATGATGGCTAGTCTTGAGTTTACATTTAATCAGTAATGGATGATAGAAAATAGCATGGATTAATTGAGAGGAAGATATGCCTCTTACTTTCAATTGATTAGGCTTTTACGTTTGCTTTCATGCTGGATTAGCTCCCCATCACGATGCTCTAACTGAAGTCGATGTACCACTTTTCTCAGCGATTGTAACACATGGTCAAAGCTTATCCAACGTCATTATTATATGTTCTCATTCCTTAATGAAAAATATTCCCTCATAGCCAAGAAACATTTACTTACTTTATTCAAGTTATCTACTTACCTGTCAAAGATGTTTAGTCTCATTTTGCTAATAATGCCTCCACTTAATAAAGATTTTTTTCTTTTTTTTAAAGATTAATTTTTTTGTTTTTCTACTTCAAAATGTCTCAAGTTTTTACCGGTTTCTCAACAATGGAGACGATTGTTCATTCATTACATTTGAAATCGCGTGGTCTCATTTGGTATCGTTTACTGACAAAATATTTCTTTTCAGTTTGGGAATTGTTTCATCGGACATGATTTAATGTCATAAGCCATGTTCTCAGAATTGTACCATAAATGCATGAATTTTCTGATCTATTTTTAGCGTCTCAGTTGTCTAACTGACAGACCTAGGCCTACCAGGCCTATAAAAATTATTCCCAAAAGATTATTCCATCACTTTTTCGAATCCCAGATTGTTTTAGTATTTTTCTAGGTTCTATTTGCATTGTTATTATTACTATTTGACAAGAGAAGAAATGACTATATTCTGATGGGTGGAAAGTTGAAATGGTGATGGTGTGATGGTATTAATTGCAAATATTAGTGCATGAAATGCAATTTATTACAGTTTTGTCCTGCCAACCATCGAAGATGATAAAAAAAGCATATAAAACTAAAACAGTATTCAATAGAGTGTACTTCTGCCCGTGCCACATACTCAGGCACATGCAGGACGTTCGTGTGATTCCATTATTTTCATTTTGGCTCTGGGATAGGGGATAAGTTACTGGACAATTGTTCACATTTTTGTGTGCTTAACCTAAAGTTCCTTTTAATGCCAAAATTTAATCAACTTTTTCTTAGAACAATATGTACCACTCCGCTAAATAATTCTATGATGATCCATTCTAGTTTTTCTGTAATCAACAGACAGACAGACAATCAGCGATGAACCTCCTAGGTAAAGGTACTAACCTCTTTCTCTCACCACCTTGTAGGGTGAATGACTATCTAATCATTTTTTATGGGACCTCTGATCTAAGAGAAACCCTCTGGGGAAACCTTAAAATTGGTAGATCATTGAATGATGCATGTACAACAATTTGCGTGTGACTTCTTGGTATTTCTCACGTTAACTAGCTGCGAGTCAAGGCTCATTCTGCTGCTTACGTTGTCAGTATGGGGTTCTACCTGAAGGCTCTCTTGGAATACTAAAAAATGTTGTAAACATTGTCTGGGAATTTGTTAACCCCTACCCTACTTAAATATACAGACATATTCATATTTTTATAGCAAAATTACTGTCTGTCCGTCGTGTGTGGTGTGTGTTTCCTTCCGGGCACATAACTCAAACACTACTGGACAGATTTACTTCAAATATTTACACATTGACAATGTTATTACAATCCTCCTTAAATTTGGTGCTGATCAGAAGATGCAGATATTAGAATGTTATTTATGTTTTTTGGCCGCAACAGCTGACAGCCAAATCAAGCGGGTTGTTTAGCCTTGTTTGGCGAAGCTGAGTGGTCTAGAGCGGATCAATCGTGGGCCAGAGTGGGATGATTCAAATTCTGGGCGACACACTCGAAGTGATCCGGCCGGCGTACAAACTCGCCCGATTGATGGGCTTGTCACGCGAGGCCTATGATGAAGCCGTCTGGTCAGTCTGCAATGAAATGGTGCAACAGGGCGAGAGTTTGTAATCTCAGATTATCTTGTTATTACACCTACGTGACCTGTAGAACTTATGTTCAATATAATTTATCATGGCAATCCATTAACAGGATGCAAATAAATCGGTTTCAAAAAGTAAGCCAGTTACAAGTTCCTTAATTTTTTTAAGGATCTTTTAACGTTTATAGATATGTATTTGTTATTAATCTTAACACTTATCAACTTACGATATACAACATCAGTTTGCAATCAAAATGTAATTTGTCATAGAATTTTGGAATGTTGATGATGAATTTAACAATATGGATTTAAGTTTTTTTTTTTTTTTATTTTATGCAATAGGTATTTAGTTTATTTTTCCACATTATGCTTTTAGCTATAAAGTTGGTAACTGATTTTGTTATTACTAAATGTTCATTTTTTGACGTTAAACTTGCATGCATTCACTGTTACTAGCCTATTGGCCTAGTTTCATCGACAGACAAAAATCAAAAAAGGAATTACTACATAGAACATTATGGATAAACAATATTTAAATTACTATATAAATGGTAATATTTCTTAAACCAATGTCATATATATAGAATGATTCATTGGTGTTTGTTTAATAAAAGTAAATCTTTTGGTTTAAATGTTTTGCTTTAGCTGTATAAAACTTTGTAGAATTAAGTCAATCAAAGCCACCTACATTAATCAAAGATGTCGTTTTTCAGCTAAATTATAATAAAAGGAATAGAATTTATGTTAATTAAGATTCTGGCCCCATCAAATGCAGGCAAAACATTGAAATAGGCTGGACAAGAAATGCACAACAGATCCATAATGGCCTAGTAACGAGTGTGTAATGACGAATTGCGGTCATTAAGTTACATAAAGTATAGTATACAGTCCTCATTAACTACTCTAGCTTGTTACCAATGATTCATAAAGACTTAAGCGATGATAGCTTCGCTGTCCACACCAATTAATGACTACGTCTGTGATATTCTTATTATCTGCTTTGAACACGACTTTGCCGCATTTCAGATCCATTTGCAATACAGATCAACAGGCTTGGTACTAATGATTTCTCAAAGCTAGAGAAATGACTTAAAATCCCTAGCTTCTAAGAAATGGAATATCAGGTTCTTTTTTTTATATCAAAGATATTTCGGTCATTTTCTGCTGTTTAATATTGTTCAATAGTGGTAATAAATGCTATGACAGTAACGTCTCCCAATTACGTACCCCTCCATCCTAACAAGTTCGTAATTGAGAAAATTTGTAATTCAGAGAGTTCAAATTTTTATAGCGTCTCTGTGTTTTGAGGGTAGGCCTAGGTCTATGCTACAAAGCTCAGGGATAGGTACTGTAGGCCCAAGCCTTGCCATGAGATCAAAATTTTGTCACGAAAAATGACTTGGATTTTACTGTTTTCTGCAACAAAATACATTACAGAAGCCAAAATTACCTGTGCTCAAAGTGAGGTAATCATTTAAAATGATTTCCAAATGAAACACAAATGTAATGCTGTCCTACTTGTAGGTGATAATCCCATTCACAAGACAAACATACACACGCGATGTTTTACCCAAACTAAATTTCAATATGAGGTTTAGGGAGTGGAGTTGTTTTGGTCACGAGAAAAATCCTACAACACCAACAGGAATTGAACTCAGGCAGTGGCATATCTGGAAGTCTTGAAATGGGGGTGCTGATGGGTGGCGCTAAGGTGAAGTGGGGGAGCTCCATGATAAGTTGAAGGACGATAACTGGCAAAATAAGGTGATTTTTAACTACTTGCCAGTGATTTTTTTTAGGGGCGACTGGGTGGGGGCGAGTAATTTTTGGAGGGGCGTGCACCCCCTTAGATACGTATTTTACGAGTTAGCCCCCCTGAACTGACCATCGAGGATCCCCCCCCACCCATTTCACCTTCTAGACTTCTAGATACACCACTGCTCAGTTTTGAGGTTTTATTAGTTTCTGCGAGATCTGCTAAATTACTTATGATAAACAATATTCAATATAATTCCTAAGTTGTCACTTTAGGAGATCTGGTTTTAGGAACTCGCTTATACTCTATTAACACAAGAAGTATGAACATTTGCAGTGCAACTCTGAGTCAACTTCAAATATTAACTGGGAACAAAACAGTCGTTTTGATTTTGCCATAAATGAGCCAATATAATACAGTACTGTAAGTGCAATTGTTGCATGCAGTAAATCGGGGATGCTAAGTGCCAACTGGTGTCCATTAAGTTGGATCAAATTATTTTAATGGTTGTAGTCCAAGTATCTTGGACTTAAAATTGCGTCAAAGCCCTTCATAAGCATACTGGTACTGTACAAAACAGTTTCAGAAAAGTTGTTACTCATCCTTTTATTAAAATTTTTTTAATGCAATTTTTGTTTAATTTATATTTGATTCTGATGGTATGTGGTAAATTTATTCCTTTAAAATTATTTTTAATACATAATAATTAAATATTGTAGAATATTTTAAAATTACTTAATATAATATACTTCAATTGTATTTTTCAGATGGTCTTGGTGGTTGTACTTTTTATCACGGTACTCATCAACATTTTCTTTATCGCAGACACAGGGAAACGTTTACGAGAACAAGGTGTTGTAGAAGGTAAGCCATATCAGTCGGGAAATTAGAATATTTGAAAAGGAAATGCATATTAATTATTCGGTAACTTTCAACTGCTTTGTCTTCAACATCGAGAACAGATTTAATGATTTATTTGATTCGGTTTTTTTTTTTCTAGCCAACGTCCATGTGACACATGATCTTAACCCTTTAGAATGTAACACGTCATTGCAGGTGCGAGAATTCTCGTTGAAAAAACGCTTAAATTAAATGAAATCAGTGAATTATATGGAAGGAGCTTTAATTTACGATTGCGCTGCTAGATTGTTCGTGTTTATTACATTGAAGCTGAGTGGATAACGTATGCATTTAATGAATTTAAAGTCTAATATAATTCGAGTAATATTATAGGTTTCACGCCAACGTAAATTTGGTTTAGTGCCAAAATAGTAAATGTAGGGTGCTTATGTCGTTTATCTGTCTTAACACGTCTGAAACAAGAAATAATGAGATTCTGTTCCATACACCGAACCAGTTATGAGTTATCTTGTGAGACATCTTTGTGTAGTTTGTGAAGTATTATGGGGAAACTAGAAAAAAAAATTATTTTTGAAATTCTTACCTGGATACATTTAACCAATTATTGCCTATTCTCTTTTCTATTGTGTGAACATTTCTTGAAAATAAAATGGAATAAGGCTCCTGGCACCATGCCGGTAGTAGCCCTAGCAGGGGTCCACTGGGTACAAGATTCTTATTGGGGAACCCTGAACCCCCTCAGGAAAGAAACCAATTATCATTATGAATTTCTTGGCATCTAGAGTTGCCTATTCTTAAAATTTTCTTCCACTATGGTAGGGCTCAGGTGGTTATGAAACCTGCCAGGGATGTTGGACCTCTCGCCGGCGAACATGGATTCCTTTTCAATCTAGTACCGCCACTGCATGCATGAACATCCCAGCAGCCGATACTACTGTAACACATCCTTATTCTTTTTTCAGAAACAGTGTAATAGAACACATTGATTTATCATAACAGAAGCCTTCCGTTGTCTACAAAAAATTATTCACATTACCTCCGTTAGTTAGACTCATTGGCAAATGTCATGTTTGTCATCATCATCCTCACCACAAGTGACGAGTCGAGCTTATTAGGGAGCCAGATTCCCGCGAACTTTTTGTTTTCTAGATGCCCGTAAACAACCTCAATTTTTTTTTTCTTTTTCAACTTTCCAAAAGTGGGGGATGGGGGAGAAGGGGGCCAGGCCCCCCCACTCTAAATCAGCCCCTGAACATAACAGAGGATGTAGAGTATTTTGTTTCGACGTTAGTGAGGATGATGATGATTCTAAATTAAAAATTTGAAAGCATCCTAATGAGAAGTATTTATAGACGTCAAGTAATAACAAGTCTTCGCATGTATTATTGATTCTGTAAAAGCAAGCCAATTTCCTCCATTGATGTCTTAATTAACTATCACTATCTTTCCGCCATTTGCTTATTTAAGATAATTAACAACCTAAGTGCCTAGAATAGATATCAGCCTTTAAGTATTGACCTGATTCTACACTCTACATTCCTTATTTGCTCATCTGATTGAACACTTTTTAGTCCCTTGCCCTACTTCACTGTCCCCCTACACCCCCTTTCCCAACTTTCAATGTACTTTGCCCTGGTCATAGGAGCAGCTTTCCTTCCCATTAAAAAGTGTAGCTTTCACCAAGTAAACCAGTTACTCCCCATATCCCCCCCCCCCCCATTGAAAGGTGGGCATCTTAAAGCTGTTTAGTTTTCAACCAATCACCAGCAAATCTCACTACCAAAAACATTTCAAGTATTTCACTGTTTTGGAATTTCTGCAGATAGCAACTCAATCGAAACATCAAGATATTCTCTACCAACAACAAAAGTTCTTTTCAGAACTATTTACATGATGTACAGTACCGCAAGCATTAATATACAGTGTATTATATTATTATAGTCCTTAATTAGTCCAAGCATTAATATACAGTGTATTATATTATTATAGTCCTTAATTAGTCCAAGCATTAATATACAGTATATTATATTATTATAGTCCTTTGCCATGAAAACCTTCAAATAACATATTAAAACTACTATGCATTCCTCTATAGTTGCTGTATCTTCCTCACTTACAGGAATGCCTTGTTTACAATTTGGTTACTATTGTATCTGCTACTTACAGTTATTTTTTAGATAATTTTCATCCATCTTTGCTTGTAATGTTTGAATTCAAGGTTACAGAATATATATTATGATAGATAACCGACAGCTGTATATTTGCAAATGCTTTGATTCACTTAGGATATGAGTGATCTGTATTAAATGGAGGAGGTATGTTTAGTGGGTAGGCTTCTTATTAGGCTCTGCAGAAATATTTAATATTTATTTTTAATCCTGTCTGTAATTTGCCATGATCATGAAGCAGAGAAGTGGATTCCCCCATATTTTCATATTTCAGTTCTACACACCTTGTTCAAGACTTTAGAGATTATTTTCCTATTCCAATTCACTTTTCCCTATAATACCCTTCTCATGTATTTTTACATGGCCATAGAGCAGCAGGAGGGACAATTAAGAGTATCCCTCCAATTTTATCCCTCTGCAATAAAATGTGCAGTCATTATTAATACCAAGAATGAGGTTTCTATGAATATCTTTTAATGATTTCAACCAGTAAACTCTGGTATTGAAAGGTGGAGATCTAAACGCCAAGTTATAATTGCTGTCGCATTCATTGCTACTTTCATATATTTCAAGATGCCTTGTTTACTTGTTGGTTTACTCTCTGCTATTTAATGTACAGTGGTTATGTTAGATAATTTTTATCATCTTTGCAATGATGTATCAAAAGTCAAGGTTCAGAATATGAATCATGATAGATATCCAACAGCTGTCGAATTTTGCAAATGTTGTGATTTTAATACTTAGGATATAAGTATATTATTATTATTTAATATTATATGCAGTGGGTATAATTAGTGGGTATTTTGCTCTAAATATTTCACCCACTTTCAAAAATTATTTTTGTACTAAAAATATATAGAATACAAAAAAAATAAGATTCTGTAGGACTACAGTATCTATTTAGGTAATGTGCAGATATTTGTGGTATGGTAATTAGCTATTCTTGGCATGTGACTACTATACATAGGGCTACTTCAGCGAGATACTGTTTTTACTACTTAATATAAAGTAGGCCTTCCGTGCAA
The DNA here is from genome assembly GCF_011630105.1 of Anneissia japonica. Taxonomy (NCBI): domain Eukaryota; kingdom Metazoa; phylum Echinodermata; class Crinoidea; order Comatulida; family Comatulidae; genus Anneissia; species Anneissia japonica. The sequence continues at coordinate 330,531 of NW_022692196.1, forward strand.
TACTACCTTCAGATCTTAACTAAAAGTACTTTCATGTCTACTGCAAAGCTAATTTGCTGATTTTCAACCATTAGCATTTTATTAGACACTAGAAAATTACAGATATTCATAATTATTATTTATTTTTATTTGTTAGCTAAATTTTAGATTTTTATGATTTTCTATAAGAAATATAAACTTTGATACACATACCTGTGGTTCTAGGTAAATCTATAATAATCTTTAAAAATTTAGAAGATAATAATGAATTGCTTTTATACAATGTACAGTATATCAGTTTACAAAGTTTTGTCTTTCAATCGGAAAAAAATTTAGAATAATATAGGAACAATTTCTAGTTTACTTCAGTGTTATTTCAGTAGTTGCTTTATATTACAAATTTATAGTACTATTATTAACATAGATTTCAATAGAGAATGAATTCATATTACAGTCTCTACCTTGTTCTTATTTTAAAAAACGTGAAGGAGATTAAAAGGAATTGTAGTAAAATCTTTAGTTTATTCATATTTCCAGTTTTGTTTGGAAATGTTTGCTTGGCCTTGATGTTAATAGCAACATTGTGAAATAATCTCAGATAAAACTCTGTAAAAATAAGTATTTCTTTGTGAAAACAGAAGTCATTTAACTCTTGTTTTTTAACAATTTAGTCATAATGAAAATGACCTTCGAGGCGCAAAAGCATAATAATGGAGACTTATATATGTGGTATTATTTCTTTAGATGGAATGAGATTTTTATCTGGGATGTTTAATTTCAATGATTGCTTTGACTCTACCAAAACAAAATACAGTATAGCAATCATTTGGAAGCGAGTCACTTGAATGAATTTTATTGATGTATTAAATTATACAATTCAGTAAAGAAAAAAGCTATTGAATGAATGAATTCAAAACAGTTCATTAATTATCTGCATTATTTTATTTTAGAGAACCAAAGTTCTCATTCGTTAAACTTTCTTTGAGATTGATCCAAATGTGTCTTCTCTCTTGATCTCTATTTGGATATGAAATATTTATTTAAATTTTAAAGCCATACTTCTTTCATCCAAATAGACCAAGTTCTGTCCATTTCTATAAGCTACAGTATGAGGAAAGTTTATTGGATCAATTACCGAAACCTTCATCTCGAAGTACCCTAGATATCAATTTAATTATGCACCAAGTTGTCATCTGTTTACTTCCTTGGGAAGGTAAAAGTTCATTGGATGCAGTGAAAGTGTTGACAGATCTGTCACTGAGGTTCATTAGAATTTCGTGGGGTATCATATTATATCAGCAAATAGTATAATGTTGCAGTACATGGTCATAGCATCATGTTCAACTTAATTTTAACTTTATGCCATTTTGAATTATTTCTTTACTTTCAATTCATAGTAGTTTTTATAATTTAAAACTTGAACTATTAACAGTATGCTTCTTATTCATTACATATTAAGGCAGACCTAGAATGACTTTACCCATAACCCTTAAAAAAAGACCTTAAATCACTCATCAATAACAAACACAACCTAAAATTACAATCAATTAACGATCTCTACACCATCAAAGCTCTTGCAAAAGATAAGTCATGCTGGAAAGACCTCATCCGCAACCTTACTAAAGCAGCCCAGGCGGAGAAGTCAGAAGACTACACAGCGTAGAGGCAATAAGTAAGTCTATAGTCATTACAGATACAATAAGTTTAGGCCTAATTTTTTTACTTTTTTTTTGCAATATAACTTTTCCTACTGTTTATATTTTAAATCCACTTGCAATTTGGCTCAAGGCCACAAGATCTCAATTCTAATGTGTTTTTGAAATATGTTTCCCATACTTGCTTTTATATTTAAACTTTATTCTTTCTATTGTAACTTTATAACTTAATAGAAACTCTTGAAAAACCGTAATTTGTCGGGAAGTAAAACCACAATTCGTTGGTGAGAAAAAAGCATTTTCTACATAATTTAGTAGACTCTAAAATCTATTAAATAAGCTTTTGAAACCCCTAAGTTTTCATCTCCCGGAATACTTTCTAGAAATTTTGAAGGACAGCAGACCACGTCCAGCTACCACCAGTTTAGCCGACTGAGTTAGTTAATGCTCTCACTATGTTCTTGTTCCCAAATGTAATGTAATAAATTCATAATATAGAAATCATCAAGGTATATGCAAAACTGTTGAGATCTCAGATACCCTAAGAGCATTCCTGCATTTCTACCTGTTCTTATTTGATTTAATAGTTGACCTTTTCATCGTCCCATCTTTTACAATTAGCTTCATAGAAACCCTGATTGATGTTCTCATCCTGAAAGGTTAATGTAACAATCTACACAAGTTCAAGATGTACTGGAAATATAAGGACATTAAACCAGTTAGCTCCACAAAAAAAAAAAAAAATCATCTTCTATACAGTATCAATATTTCAGGTTTAATTTTCAAAATTTATCTGAACAGCTCTTGCCAGGTTATCAAATTTTCTTTGAAAAAACTACAGTTGTACTGTATGTCCATATGTAGTGATGATTTGCCTATATGAGGCATGTTGTGGCAAAATGGTTAAGTTGTCGCACAGACCAGTATTGAGTAAATTAGCTATAAAATATGGGAGCTCAAAAAATTGCCTAAAAATCCAAATTTGTTTTTCACTATAGATCAACAGTTTAATGTCTTATTAATCATGTCCCAAAGTATTAGTTCTAGAAGTGGTTAACAAATTGTTTATTTAATGTTATTTTTCATAGTTAATTCTATTAAACAATGTATGCACAAATAACTTTGAAAGGCAATTACTCAAAATCATGTTTATCTTGGCTCTAAGAGTACCGTACTGTACTTTCACTTTCCAATTTAGGTTTGAAATGTCCAATTTAAATGAATGACTCCTCATTTTGAAGATCACATACTAAGGTATCTGAAAATGCCAATAACTTGATTTTCAATTTTTGCTACAACTTAGCCATTTTCCACAACATGCCTCATATGGTCATGATGTGATGTCATCACCACCATATTTAGGCATTTCAAATGATTTTGTCTATCTACAAGAAGAAAAACTAAGGTACTGTATCACACATTAGCATTGTGTGACCTGCCACACAACACAACTCAGTTTGTCAGGACATTATTTGAATATTACTGTGGTGATAGAAAACATCTCCTGTCTTGAACTACTGTGCCTATAATACATTAATCTGTTTAGTCCAGAGGCAATTTATTAGAAAGATTATTATCTTATTATCCCCTGTAGGGGATAATAAGTTTTCCCTATTGGACAGCATCATACTCCTTCCCTTGGATGCGATATGAGGTTTTTAGAATAAAAACATTCATTGGTGGATTCAACAAAGTTAAAATAATAGCAGTGTCCTAATTAATACAGTGGTATAAAATAATTTAAAAAAAATATCCAAACCCTAACAATTTTCTGGGACATACAGTATAAGCTTTTTCTGCCACATCCCAATGACGTTCCTGGACCCTAACCAGAGCCCTAGGTTTTCCTCATAATTTGGAAGTGTTAGAATTTCTGCAGTTTCTCCAGGAATCACTGCTTGCTGAGATCCATGTGTTGCAACAATTTACATATTGTATTTTCCATGTTAGTATAGGAGCTCTGGCAAGTAAAAGGTTTTTTTTGTAGTTTATGAAATAGCAATAAACACTCCCCATATTCAGTAGACTTTTCTGAAAATATATAAACCCTAAAGGCGTTGCAATTGTTGTTTCTCTTGTCCTTTTTGAAATCCAAACTAGTTTTAAATTTTATAGTATGTGCCTTGTATCCTGTTTATGATTTTCAGCATTATCTTCTTAGAAGAATAGTTGTATTATGCTTTATACTATAACTACCATTACACTTGGTGTATTGACATGGACTGGTATATCATCATACATTTGGGAAGCCATGACCATTTTTTGAGTTTCTGTAAATTTTAACTTTCTTTGATAGTCTCCTAAAAATTCCTCATTAAACAGTTTTCTGTTATGATGAAATGTTTTTATTTTTACACAATACACTGTATGAAAATGTACTTGATTATATGTTGAGAATCAAACAAAGTTATAAGAGGCATAGGGGATCCAGAATGTTTTTGCCTATGCGGTCCTTAGAGTGAAGGTTTGGGATGGCGTGTTCAATTCTCTAGTTTGGTTCTGAAGGAAGTTGTGTGGCTTTATACCGGAAAGCTATAAAGTTTTATCTGTACAACCTGTACAATAAAGTTTTAGCTCGTATTTGTATATATTTATTATTTGTTTATATATGTATACACCTTTCTATGCAGATACAATGTAGTTTCTTTCCCTGGTCATTGGGTCACAAGCTGAAGTGTTGCTAAACTGTAATCAGCGCAGGCTGGAGCAGGCAACCCCACCAGGTACCCATTTATACTCCTGGGTGGAGAGAAGCAATGCAGATGAAGTGCCTTGCTCATGGACACAAGCGAAATGTACAGCGAGGGATTGCAACCCCAACTTTGGTGGGAGAACCAAACTGTTTCAGCAGTGCCAAACCTTTTCCACAGCTTGTCCAACATGAACCATATGATTGCAAGACTTGAGATCAAGTTTTTCTCAGATTGTGTTCTATTTCTAACTTCGATAGTAAAGATTTGAACAGTAAAGTTTCCATAAAATAGGTCAACATTATAAAACTTCTTATTATACTGTGGGCATAAGAGGTTTTTAGTTTACAATCAGCCTATGATCATCTTGGGTATTGTAATTCACTTTCAAGTCAAGCTACAACCTGTTTTCTTAACAACATTGTTTATTGTTTCAGTGTGTTCTCCTATTCTTCCATCTATTTTGACAGTAATTACCAGTTTAACTACAGACATATCCTTCTGCACATAACTGCTATTGCTCCAGATTCTATTTCTACCTAAATTTAATGTTTCTGCATATGATAAAATATATTATTGATACAATTCAATAATAGAAGTACTGTGTAAGGGGGACATAAGGTGGGTGTTTCTTACTATCAAAGTGATTTGTGAAATACTGCAATAAAATATCATCTTGGTATTACAGGTTTGAGCACACACATTTTTTACCCTTCCTCCAATCCACTTGTCAGAGGAATGAGCTACACAATGATCGGTTAGGAAAACTCTTCACTGATATTGAAAACTGCTTTGATATTTGAAAAAAAAAAATGCTTTTTTAAAAGCATAGTAAATTTCACCATAGGGAGCCTCACAACATTGCATTTGATGATACAGATTATTTTACAAAGCATTATTGAAATATTCCGTGCTGCTTTCTGAAGTTAACAAAGTGATCTTACCCAATTTCCTTTTTAACTTATGAACGTAATGTCTTGTGCTCTGAAATTCATCACTTTTAAATGCTTCTGTAATACTAGACAACTCGCTCCTGTCTCAACTATCACATCATAGATTTTTGCAAATTTTGAAATTCGCTGTCCAAGATTATCTGGGTCAGCCCTGCAGTGATGAAGACGCATGATTTAACTTGAGAAACCTGGATGACAGCACTAGACTAGTCTGACTGACAAACTCATGGTATCATATCCAGAATGACCTCTAACCTAATTCCGACCTCTAACCTAATTCCAACCTCAGATTATTACATGAAGTTGATTGATATTGATGGGTTAATTGGCAAAACCTTTTGAAGTATTATACAAGCGAATATTATGTAATATGAATTGTGTAACCTAGATATCAATACCTCACCTTAAAAGCATTGTTATCATCACCACGGTAATACCTGACCTAATTCAACCCCTAATTTAATTATTGTAATTAGGAAAATGTGTGATGAATTGTCAACTCTTTGAAAAAAATAAATAAATGGTGTCTTACATAATGTATTTGAATTGCATCACTGCATACCTATTAATTTCTTTTGAATATCATTCATAACATTTCTATCTACTCTATATTAAAGTAAATCATTTTTTGCATTCGACAAATTATTTTGTACATGGTGACTGTGCGTTATATTTTGGCAAAATATGCAAATATTTGATGGTAATGTATGAAGACATACATGAAGTAGAAAGATTTGTTGTAAAACGTTTGGATACTATCTGATACCTCTTCCTTCTCTGTATCACCTTACAATGCAGAATAAATCATCCATATTAGTTCTTTCAAGTCACAGTAATGTCAACATATAATTCTATACTCACTTTATTTTTAAGGTTATTTAAAAAAAAGGGATGATGTCATACCTCAGTGACTGTGACGCATAGTTTTAATATAAAAAATGCATACTGTAGTATATAGGGAGAAAATTCTAGCTCTAGTCATTCATAGAAATGTACAATAAGTAAATATCATTCACTTTGAACCATTCAGATCATGCCCTTTTCCCAGAGAGAAATCTTTATATTCTATAGTCTTTTGCATGTATGGTACTGAGGTCTCAAATTGATCAACTCTTCATGATGAACACTCTCACAAAATATTGTTGAAATAGATAAATAAATAATATTTACACCCCTTTTCCCCTTCAACCTTCTATTATTTGGGAAATCTTTGCTTTCATACAGTACTGTATGGCATACTGTATTAGATAAGTTTTGGAATACTACGTTAAAAATCAAAGTGTAGTATAAACTGTAGTTGAATAGGTTGGTGGGATGTTTGCCTTCCGATCCTGGGATCCTGGGTTCAAATCCCTGCCACAGCAGGGTTTTTTCCTCCCAACTAAAAGTATGACCCCCTCCCTAAGCCTCTCAAAGAGATTTACTTTATATTACTAATAGTAAATCCTTCTGTTGTGGAATAATAATGATAAATATTTAATAATTTGTATCTGCATCATTCATATATCACATTGTTTTGATTACCTATCTAGGTATCAGTAACAGTACATATGTTTATCGATGTGTCATGTGTAATGTCCAGGGTACTTCTTATCCTGCAAGGGCAGGCTGTGAATCAGGTCATGTTTAGGGTCAATTGGTGATGTTTCAAACACCTGCACTCATTTGCTAGCAAGGTTTCACCTCATGCATTGCTTCCTGTTGAAATGTTAATGAGATTGTTCTTAAAGCAGATTGAAAAATATGGTGTATTTGTTTACTCTATTCATTAACCCTCTATATCTGTGTAACCAGATATTATCGGTGCTTTTAAAGTTATTGGCAAGTCAAATAATGGCATACATTTTATTGTGGTATGATAATTAGAACTCGCTTCTCCCTTAAATCAAACTCTTAAATATTTTAATCAATTCATACAGTATACAATTATGTTTAACCACGTTTATCTACAAAATCTTAAAGTCTACTTCTATAGTTTTTTGTACTGTATTTTTTTTTTCTTAAACTGAACTGGGAGGTAGGCCTACTGGTACATAGCAAAAATCTAGCGTATAGTATTGTCACAAGCGTGCACAATATTAATAATTTCAAAATGGAATGAGTGTTGTATCTGTGTACGGTAATCTAAAAATAAGACGCTTCTACTAGATTTAACTGTTTGAACGCACGTTTATTCTTCAATAAAATGAATGTGGCTCTGTACACTGTGAGTCTGTGTGTGTGTGTGTGTGTGTGTGTGTGTGTGTGTGTGTGTGGTTCACTGAAAACCAACAGTAAAAAATCATGTAAAAATCAACAGAAAATAATTAGTTCTGTAATATTCTTCACAATAATGTAACATTAATTAACTCATTAATCAAAGAATATTTACCAACTGTTTATCTTCTAGTTCCTGAACATCTTGTAATACCAATCATAGCCCTCGGAGCCTTATTCCGTTTCGTTCTATATAGATAGTTAACAATACACACTAGCTTGCTTCGCCTTGCGTAGCTTCTCTATAAGGCCAAAGATAAAATATGCTTGCTTAGCATCACACCATCTGAAATTTGCAGGGGCAGGGGGGGATTTGTTGGTTTGTTTTTTTTGTTTTGCTGGCCTGGCCTGGCCTACTGTAGCCTAGGCCCTACTGTGTAGGCTTCTTAGGCCTAGAGATTTCAAAAACTGCATGCAAGCCAAATCTTTGACAATGGCCATAACAGACACTAAATTTTACATAAAAGATTTGTTTCTACAATATTTAATTTAATAGGCATTGTGGTTCCGTATGCTAAGTGCTGCAGTGCTAGGCTAGGCCTCGGAGAGTACAGTAGGCCTAGCCATACTAGGGTGTAGGCCTAGTTAGTAGGGCGTAACCTATTATTTGTCTTCGTAGTACTTTAATATTGTCATATTTGAAACATTGTTTATTATCTAAAAAGAACCAAATAAAAACATGTAGGCCTAAAGTGCTATACTTCCGATCAAATCGTCCGCGATTTCTGTCAACAAGCACATGTGAGGGAATAAATTTCTTTTTCTGCAGAAAAAAACACACTTGTAATGTTGGTGGTGCACTTCACATCTTGTTCCCTGTGCTGAAGATGAAAAAACGATAGTTTTTTCCTCTATCATCGGCATTTTTTAGTCGATTTTCATCACATTTTTTACAACAAAGGGAAAAAAATGAAAAGCGGCTAGAAAATCAGGGTTGGGCGGTGACGCTAAGCAAGTATTTTTTTTTTTCGGCCTAAACAATATCATTGGGTCATTATAAATACTTTAAAAACTGAGGGCGCACTAGCCTAAAACGTTAATGCTTATGCCGCTACAAGTGTATTAAAACTTTTATAAAATTTAAGAGCAATTTCCAGTGTTTTATTTGTATTCAGAACCCACTGAAACATTTGGATTGGTCTTAAATTTTTTCACTTTACATAATGATTTTACTTTGTACCATTTTGCAGTATAAGTTACCTCTGTGTGTTGTTTTTGTAATAAAAAAAAAAGTGAACTGAATAAAACAAATGCATTGTACAGTTTAATGTCAATTCTATCATAAAGAAAGAAAAAGAAAATCTTGCTACTCTTTTCCTCTCGTGTTTTAATTCATGAGCCTAGATTGTGCTGAGAAACAGTGGAGTATGTGAGCCAAATGCAACTGTGGCTGCTTCAATTTAAAATAGAATACAAACACTCGATTCAAAAATATTCAAATTATCGGTCAAATTTTATGTCTTCCGTTGCATATTAGGTGGAACTGATCCAAGAGAGGCCCCAAGAAATGCGCCGCCTCCTGATGATGAAGAGTCCGAAAACTTGGAGAATATCCCCCGAGAGATGGAAATTGAAGTTCTGTCCAGCGCCAATAAGGTTGCCATATCTGTAGATGGAACACAGGTAAAGTATGAGTTTGATCATAATATTTGCATTTAAGAGCCCATGTGGGATCCACCACCCACTGTGTGGGCAGTTGTCTTTTCTAATAAAACTACAGTTGTTCAATCCTGTCGATTGATTGGTCATCACATGTATACATATCCTGTCTCTTATACACATCTAGATGTGTATAAGAGACAGCTGTTTATCTTCTAGTTCCTGAACATCTTGTAATACCAATCATAGCCCTCGGAGCCTTATTCCGTTTCGTTCTATATAGATAGTTAACAATACACACTAGCTTGCTTCGCCTTGCGTAGCTTCTCTATAAGGCCAAAGATAAAATATGCTTGCTTAGCATCACACCATCTGAAATTTGCAGGGGCAGGGGGGGATTTGTTGGTTTGTTTTTTTTGTTTTGCTGGCCTGGCCTGGCCTACTGTAGCCTAGGCCCTACTGTGTAGGCTTCTTAGGCCTAGAGATTTCAAAAACTGCATGCAAGCCAAATCTTTGACAATGGCCATAACAGACACTAAATTTTACATAAAAGATTTGTTTCTACAATATTTAATTTAATAGGCATTGTGGTTCCGTATGCCTGTCTCTTATACACATCTAGATGTGTATAAGAGACAGTTGCTTCGCCTTGCGTAGCTTCTCATAAGGCCAAAAAATAAAATATACTTGCTTAGCATCACACCATCTGAAATTTGCAGTCTAGATGTGTGGATTTGTTGGCTTGTTTTTTTTTTTGCGGGCCTAGCCTAGGCCCTACTGTGTAGGCTTCTTAGGCCTAGAGATTTCAAAAACTGCATTGTTGCCAAGCCAAATCTTTGACAATGGCCATAACAGACACTAAATTTTACATAAAAGATTTGTTTGTACAATATTTATTTTAATAGGCATTGTGGTTCCATAGGCTAAGTGCTGCAGTGCTAGGCTAGGCCTAGGCCAATAGGCCTAGCCATACTAGGGTGTAGGCCTAGTTAGTAGGGCTTAAACTATTATTTATCTTCGTAGTACTTTAATATTGTCATATTTAAAACATTGTTTATTATCTAAAAAGAACCAAATATAAACATGTAGGCCTAAAGTGCTATACAGTACTTCCGATCAAATCGTCCGCGATTTCTGTCAACAAGCACATGTAAGGGAATCAATTTTTTTTTTCTGCAGAAAAAAACACACTTGTAATGTTGGTGGCGCACTTCACATCTTGTTCCCTGTGCTGAAGATGAAAAAAACGATAGTTTTTTCCTCTATTATCGGCATTTTTTAGTCGATTTTCATCACATTTTTTACAACAAAGAAAAAAAAATGAAAGGCGGCTAGAAAATCAGGGTCGGGCGGTGACGCTAAACAAGTATTTTTTTTTTTTTTTGGTTTAAACAATATCATTAGGTCATTATAACTACTTTAAAAACTGAGGGCGCACTAGTCTAAAACGTTAATGCTTATGCCACTACAAGTGTATTAAAACTTTTATAAAATTTAAGAGCAATTTCCAGTGTTTTATTTGTATTCAGAACCCACTGAAACATTTGGATTGGTCTTAAATTTATTCACTTTACATAATGATTTTACTTTGTACCATTTTGCAGTATAAGTTACCTCTGTGTGTTCTTGTTTTTGTAATAAAAATAAATGAACTGAATAAAACAAATGCATTGTACATTTTAATGTCAATTTTATCATAAAGAAAGAAAAAGAAAATCTTGCTGCTCTTTTCCCCTCATGTTTTAATTCATGAGCCTAGATTGTGCTGAGAAACAGTAGAATATGTGAGCCAAATGCAACTGTGGCTGCTTCAATTTAAAATAGAATACAAACACTCGATTCAAAAATATTCAAATTATCGGTCAAATTTTATGTCTTCCGTTGCGTATTAGGTGGAACTGATCCAAGAGAGGCCCCAAGAAATGCGCCGCCTCCTGATGATGAAGAGTCCGAAAACTTGGAGAATATCCCCCGAGAGATGGAAATTGAAGTTCTGTCCAGCGCCAATAAGGTTGCCATATCTGTAGATGGAACACAGGTAAAGTATGAGTTTGATCATAATATTTGCATTTAAGAGCCCATGTGGGATCCACCACCCACTGTGTGGGCAGTTGTCTTTTCTAATAAAACTACAGTTGTTCAATCCTGTCGATTGATTGGTCATCACATGTATACATATCTGTTGCAAATGTTCTACTGTATATGATTTTTGCCTCTGCTTCAACTTGCTGACAGTGTTTTTATGTTATATGATATTCAAGATCTTTTGTATATTATTGAGAATACGAAATATCTACAACAATTTTTTGCAAGGCCCAACAGTTTTGTTGGATTCAATAGAACAAATTTGAATATTTTCAGAGCTGTTTCAGCAACAAATTTAATTTGGAATTACTTTTCTTTTCTGTAGAAAAGAATTATGTCCAAGATAGTTCAGCATAAATCAAGGCCAAGACAAAAGTTTTAGTTGTTATTTGGCACTGTAGTTTTAGTGTTTCAACTGGGCTGGACATCAAGTACTCTACTGTATTGGATTTGTTGGTATTATTCTGGTCCTGAAATTAAAGCATATGGAAATTTGGCCAAACCTCATGTTTAATAAATTTCAAGGGATTAGATGTGGGTTTGCCTGAGGAACCACAGTTCAAATTACTACATGGTTCTTTACTGACAGTAGTTTGACATTCATTTACTCAGAACTTTTTTTTTTATATAAAAACATGTTAGTCAACATAAATACATGTCTTTTGACATTACCATACATTTGATCGTCTTCCATGATCCTAAGATTAAAACTTACCTTAAGATTTGACCAACTTCATGTTATAAAAATGGCAAGGGATATGGGTTTGCTTGAGGAACTACAATTTGAATTATCATACGGTTCTGTAGTTAGACATTTATTCGCTCAAAATCATTTTTTCTTTATAAAACATGTTACACCACATAAATAAATGTCTTTTGACATTTGATAATCTTCCAACATCTAAAGTTTACCTCCAGACTTCAAGTTCCAAACATTTCAAGGGATATGGGTTTGCCTGAGGAACCATAGTTCGAATTAGATTACGATATGGTTCTGACATTTATTCACTCAGAATCTATTTTTCTTTATAAAACATATTAAACAACATAAATAAATGTCTTTCAGCATTACATTTGATCGTCTTCCAAGATGTAGTTTTTCAAAATAAATGATGAAGTAGCTGTGACTTCCGTATCAAACTAGAAATAAGCAGATTACAAAATTCTGTCAATATTGCAGAATGGAATGTCCGCCTGTAGGCTGCAATCAAATTGCAATAAAACGAAAGAAAAATCCTTTTACTGAACTTGAAACTGAAGAAACTTTGACACTTGAGAAACATTGTAAGCTGTTAAGTCTATTAACAGCTTAAAAAGTGCCTTTGGGAAAATGATATGTAGGTAAACATAGCAGAGAAAAAAAAAGCGTAGAACCAATGTAGCATTAAATTTCATTTCAAAACTTTTGTTTACTACCTAATATTTAAACCCTCCATGTTTAAACTTAGCAGCTAAGTTGTAGTGCACTTTAAAACAGCTGTTTATATCATATCACTGCAAGCAATTGGCACATTTTTGGCTTCCTGACTCAGATACAAAAGGCCAAAAATAAAAAAAAAAAGATGTTCTTCTACTCTCCCAGCCTCAGAGTATTTAAATATGAGTAATGAAAATGTGTGTGAATGGACTTTGTTGGCACCACCAATCAAGGCTGGAATGCTTCCATTTTAAACACTTTTTCCTATGGAAAAATACTAATAGAAATGTACAAATCCCATAGCAATACATGCAGGCTTTTCTAGGCATGACATCGTCCTAGATATTTGACTGTGTATAATGTGTATATCTTTGTGAAGGGGGTGAACAGTAGACGCCTCATGCTACTCTCTCATAAAACCTGGATGAGAAACTGGCCAAAGACCAGTTTGAAACCTGTTTTGATCATAGTTTGGACATCTTCACTACTTTGATACCAACTTTATCATTTTCTGTTCTTCGTCATTTTATCTTAACACGCACCATTTCAGATTATTGTCTCCATAATGTCGTCTTCTATACGTGTTTATGTGTCGTTTATCACGTTTGTGTGTCAATTTTGCTGCTATAATTTTGTGTGTGAAGTCTGCTTGATATACTCGTACCCTAATGACTTGTTTACGGTACGACTTGCATCGGTAGGTTTGTTTAGTTGAATGGTTATGTTGTATTCTGTAGTGGTATAGTAATAACTTGATGCTATTAAGTAGCATGGATCAAGGAAAATAAAAGACCTAGAGGAAGAAAAAGAATGATGATATTGATTATACTTTATAAGTGGAAAGAACTTTTACCAAAATTGAAGAACGCAGGAGAAAGAATTGAGAGTTTACCATTGAAACTTGCTAGCAAAAAACCATTATTACAAATTATTTCATGGGTAAATTAAATTATAAGCATGACTTGTTTAATGTTGAGCAAACTTTTTTTTTCAAAGATCGTCAGTGGAGGGCGGAAAAAAATAAAAATAAAATTTTAGTTTATTATTTAGCAAAACGATTTTTGCCAAAAGCATCTATGTGTATGAGTAAAAGAAAATAAAATTTTATGGTGATTTTATGGGAGCGGAGTCTGTTGTAATTAATAAATAGAAATGTTTTGTTTGTTTTTTTTTTCTGAAATTTCCATTTTTTATTGGTGGAGGGTGCACTAGCTAGCCAAAAATGATATTTTATTTATATTCGAAGTCACTATTATTGGCTGTAGAAGGGTTTGCTAAACAAAGTAGAAAAAAATTCTCATCTTATGGGTAGGCCTACAGTACTTATTGGTTTAATATCTGGCGTGGGGTGATTCAACTAATTAAAAAAAAAAAATATGGGGAAAGGCAGATGGAGGGGAAAGAGACCTTGAACTGTAGTTGTAGAATCCGCTTTTTTGAAATTTGCAGTTTTTGGAAATATAGTAAGGAACATATTTATTTCTCAAAAATGTATTGTAAATGTAATATTATTTTAAATGGGCATTTTGCCTTTCTTTTCAGTTAGGAGGAGCACTACTGTATGTACAGTATACTTTATATTGATATTCTATACTCGAATCATACCGGTATTTAAAATCTTTTTTTGTTTCTTTTCATGGAATATTTGCCAAAAATAAAGAAAAAAGACGTTTCTCTTCTTCTCTCACATGCAATTGTCTATTTGGTTGCATAGTTACCAACCTCTATGTTTACTTGTAATACTGTTTCTTTCGTAGAATGTTTGCCAAAAATAAAGAAAAAAGACGTTTCTATTCTTCTCTCACATGCAATTGTCTATTTGGTTGCATAGTTACCAACCTCTATGTTTACTTGCAATACTGTTTCTTTCGTAGAATGTTTGCCAAAAATAAAGAAAAAAGACGTTTCTATTCTTCACTCACATGCAATTGTCTATTTGGTTGCATAGTTACCAACTTGTAATCTTACTTCAAATCTCTATGCTATGTTTCTTTTCGTAGAAAAAGAAAAATGAAAAACATTACCATGTTAGGGGAACACACCAGGTTATCGCTGGATTTAGAATTTATTGATTTATAAATATTGTGGGAGTAGAACCTTCTACTATTCAGAATGTCAAACACTCTTTATTCTAATAAGTAATGCATTCTGTATTATGCTTCAATCATAAAAGAATGTATAGAAATGATTGTTATCTCCTAGACCATAAAGTATCCAGTTAGCTCACAGTACCTATAGATTGTTAATAATATTCAACTGTTTATAGTGTTATGTGTGTCCGTTGCTTTACAAATACTATTTATTTCCAAATATTTCCTTACGTACGTTTGATTTTTTGTCAGTGGGGAAGCCAACCTATTAATGGCAGATTACAGTTTAGTTTTTGATTGAATAATAATAAAACAAATGCTTGAAGAACCTGTATGCCTGCTTTGGTTTTGTGAAATTGACGTTGAAATTAAAGCTAGTGAATAAAACATTAATGATAGTACAGTGCACCCTCTAAGCCAAACCAGTCACTCGTCGCAAATCATGTTTCAGAGATAATGGCCAAAACATGCTGAAATGTCAAATTTGTGAAATCTATTTTATTGCACTAAACTAACCTTTATAAATTATATAGCTATACATCATGATATGCTGTTATTTTCCCCATTTTCAATGTTAAAACAACAATTTTTAACAATTTGGTGATGGTTTCTGCCTGAGAAATGCCCAAAATCATAAACTTTGAAGGCCGATTTCTCAGATATTGTTCTTTAAACAGCTGTATGCTTAAACGCTTGTAAATTCATAACAAAACAACAGATTTCAATGATTCTTTTACCATTTTATAGCTCTTATTTTACTTTTTACAATTGTATTAATAACTGAAAATCGATTTTTGCGATGAGTGACTGGTTTGGCTTGTCTTTGCCACAATTCGGGACCCCTCTAATTCCAAAACCTTTTTTTCAAAGAACCAAATAACAATCTTAATATACTAACGCATCACAGTAGCTAACCCTATGGATACTGAAGACCGAGACCACTCCAGATTTTTAGGTCCCAAAGGTCGTCTAGAATACAGAATGCAGGGTGAACTGTATTACTGTAATGATATTAATATTTAGTATTAATAGTTTTAGTTACCTATATATACTCAAATGTATCCACCTAGATACCGTATTTGATTCTGTGTACATTGTGGACATCTTTGTGAAAGGTGTGAAAAGAAGAATTGGTGCCTCATGTTACTACTGTATCACAAAACCTGGATGAGAAACTTAATTTTTATCTTATTTGGCCTAAAGACTAATTAGAAACCTGTTTTCATCGTAGTTTTCTCTATTTTTATACTAAAAGTAAAAAATGAAACAACTGTCATTGTTGGTCACATAACATGAATGATGGAAGATATCCTAAAATCAGACGAAATTGCAGAATCCGTGGAAACAGACCTAGAGAATTCCACCTAAAAGATGGACTGACAATTCATTAAATCCTTTAATAGGACACTGTTGGTATCAACAACATTTGAGCACTACATAGGAAAGCTCTAGACGGACCAGAGTGGAAAGGCTTCATGAAAAAGGCTGTCATCTCCAGGACCAATCCTAGGAGTACGACATTAATGTAATGTAATACTAACTTTGTCATTTTCTGTTCTTCCTTAATATTCCTGTCTTCATGCAACATTGCAGATTGTCGTCTCCATAATGTGGAGCATTAGCTTGCTGCATTCAAGTGCATCGAGACTCAACATAATTCAAAATGAGAGAATGAAATTAATAGTAATAATGTATAATAACAATAATAATACCATCAGAGGAATAATAATAAATTTGTAAATTATAATAATATTGGAGTAACATGTAAAAATGGCTGCTACTAGTGTGTTTTTATAGCGTGTTTTTTTTACTGTTTTTTTTTTTTTTTATGGCTATAGCATATGTGCTAGCACATTTGTATTCTTAATTTGGTTTATTTAATGTTCATATTCATGAATATTTCAATTGAAGAGCCGAAGTATTGTAAGCTTGTTTACTTCAGAGGGTATAAAGTCTGATTGGTCGCTAATACCAAAGATCATTCAAATAGACACATTTTCATAATTAGATATTTCAAATTCAAATTCAAATTCTTTTATTGCAATTAGTTGAAACATACCGTATGATTGGATAAAGCAAGAAAATGTAATTAAAACCATTCAAAAGACGTCAGTTAGATAAAATACAAGAAAAAAAATATAATTGCAGAATGCCCGAAAAGTTTAAGGAAAATTTTACATAAAAAAATGTTATTTATTTTATTTACCGTACTTAAATTTCAATTTAAATTACTGGTACAGTACTATTGTTTGAAGATTAATGTATGGCGAAGTAATAATATATTTATGATTGCGGTACACTGCATGGATGATTCTCAACAAACAACAGTTCTTTTCAGAATTTGAATTATGTAATTTAAAGTAAAATTATCTTGAAAATATAAAAAGGTCAATATTCAATTTGTTGAGAATGACCTCTGGTACATTTAGGGGATTATCCATTTTTCTCCTTTTTCCTCCCACAAGATACATACAGGTAAAGTGGTGATTTTTGCCAATTTAGGGTTAAGATCTGCCTCTAGTTTATGACACTCTCATAAAAAACAAAATGATGACTCCCCTTCCAACACGCATGGCCCATGGATATCATTACTATTGAGATTATTGCTCAAGTGATCGTTCATTACAGTAGATAGTTATTTGTTTGGTATAATAGGCTAAGTAATGATTATAGAGTCCACATTACAGGAAGTCCACATTACATGATATTTAATCCATAATTAATTGGTAGCTTATCAGAGATTAAATCTAATTCCATTTAGTTTATTTATACAGATTAACAGATAATCCTTTTAGTTGACAGATAACTGTCATGGAAATTGGATTATTTATTTTAAATGACATTTATCTGGGTATCCCTGCCAGTTGTTAGTCACCTAATTAAGTTCACTACTTGAATGAAAGCTAATGTATTTTACTAAGGATTGTTATCCTATGAAATATCTTTTTTGGCTACACAAACTAATTCTTTATTCTTTAGTTTTATTTTTACATCTTTCCAATGGGCTTTTCTGTTGGTGGATTATACCAAAGAACATGAGATTTCGATAAATATATAAAACATTACTACAGTACCTTTAAATAATATTTTTTTCCCCATTTTTATTGATATTTTAATTTTCCTATTAATGTATCTATGTTAATATCATGCATAATTATTAATTATTTTTAGATTTTTATAATCAGCATCGTTATTTTTATATTATATTAAAATAATAATTTTTTTTTTTTTAGGATTATTGTTATGTATGTTTTAGTTCTTTAATATTTTTTTTTTTTTTATTTTTTATTTTATTTTAACCATATTTAATGAGGGTGATCCATCCAGCAGAAGATGATAAGAATTAGAATATAAAATATAAAGCATTAATACAAATATTATCACTTAAAATTAAAATAACTAAAAATAGAATATGACAATTATTGCAACAGCCATAAGAATAAGTAAGAAATTAAAAATATGCTAAAAAATGAGTCTTTTCATTTCACATCAAACAAAATTGAATCAAAATATAAAAATATATACGGGGGTAGGGGGGATGTCCTGGTCGCGACTTACCTAGGGTCACTACTACATAGGCCAGACGTCTCAAGTTCATAAAATGCATTTCCCTAACTATGTCTTCAGATTTCTGTAGTAAATTAAATATTTCCATAGTACCACCCAATAATTGGCCAGTATGGAGTGCATTATGGAATTTCAATTATTTTGAAAATGGACCTGATCTTCTTTTTTTGCTTTTTTTGGGGCCGATCGTCTTCGGGGCCGATTGTCTGTAATCTGATGTGGAATTTCGAAACAAATGGGACAGGATGAAGATTTTCAGGCCACTTTTTCTTGGTTTTCACAATAATTTATCAGTAATCTGACAAGTATGAATTGTCTAGGGACAATGTAACCAGAGATCCTATAGGAAAGTCATAATTGTTCTGGACCTATTTATTTATGGGCCAGGTCTATGATATTTTTGTCTATTTCCGTACGTCCATAATTAGACAAAATTTCAGTTAGAAAATAGTCCTACAGTAAATATGGACATTCCGTAGTACTTGAGAAGTCTGACAGGCTGTCTTCTTCAGACTGGATACCTTGTTTGAAGCAAGAAATTAAGTTGTCTTTACCTAGTATTTTTTCTTATGTTCATTCCATTTATCTGATGAAGTGTTGATATCATTTTACAAGGTCTCCAGGGACCTGACAGTTAAAGTCCTGCATGGATGCCAGCTGACAAATATTAATATCCATCTGTAACCACTATCGTTATTAAATTAATAGCTGATTTCATTATGCATGTCTTTGAATGTTGTGATTTTCAGATGATTGCCAGAATATGTTTAACATTTTTAATGAAAATTACTGGTGTAGGAGTTAACAATTTCATGTGTAGATATTGGTACAGTATGCGAGGGCGAGCATACATACCGTATGGCTTCTGTGCAGGCCATTGTACTGTTAATTTAAGTATTAAAGGATGAAGCATATTGCAATTTTATGTAAAATATTTGATACCGGTATTATCTATTTTAGTATTTTCTTTTTTTATATACTGTACTGTTGATGTTAAAACTGGGAAAACCCTTAAACATTTTTTCCCAGAGCCACCTGTCTCAGGGCCACCTTTTTTAAATTGTGCACAAACAATAGATTTTAAGCCGGCCCAGAGCCGATCTAATTTTAGTCCGACTTTAAAGTTGGCTCAGGTCCTGCAATGACTGATCTTCATATCTGAATGTAAGCCGAACATAGTCTAGGTTACCAAAGGTCGCTTTGATAGTGGTCAATTTTCACATCTTATACTGTAACATTTCTGGCAAAACTCGCACAACATAAAATACTAGCCGCAAAAAGAATGATCATTTTCAGTCAGCCGGACAGCCGTTCCAAGGTAAAACAACGTAACTGCACAAAAATATAATAGTTATGTTGTTTTGGCATGGGACAGCCGCGTACTTAACCCTCTGGATACCGGATTCTTTTGTAGTGCAAACCCTTGAATACCGGATTCTTTTGCAGTGTAATTAGGTTTTTTGCACTTTTTGAGTATACGTGGTTCTGGTGGATTTTTGGGAACTTTCTGTAAATTATACAGAAAAATGTTTCAAAAACCAAGAAAGCTTATAGAATAAGCTTTCATTTGATGTATAATTTATATTTTTAGGATTTTTTATTCATAATATAATATAATATAATATATATAATATAATAGAAATGACAGAAAAATGCTACATACAAATCGTCAGCAAAAACCAAAAAAAAATAAATAAATGAATAAATTATAGCCAAAAAAAAAAAATGACAAATATAAAACATTCCTATTCCACACAGTTATATAATTTATTTACCCAACCATCCATAATATAAGCACGATCTTTCCATTCAAAAGCA
>NW_022692196.1:351122-364960 GCF_011630105.1 Anneissia japonica
CGTCTAAGTCTCGCACATCTAAAAGCTCACTTTCATCGCTGTCTGAATAAAAAATCAGGTCAATCGCTTCTTCAGCTGTGTACACATCTTGTGCGGCCATTTCGGAAAATTTTCTAAATTAATAACGATTTCAAATTGATATTTCTAAATATTTTTTTTTAAGCGCATGTGAGTTCTTCACAGATTTCGAAAGAAGAAAGCTTCACGCATGCGTGTTCAAAATTTCTGATGTATTGGAGCTAAAATAAAAACAGGAGCGATTTGAAAACCACCTATTTTTTAGTCACTAAATTTCGATTGCAGTCGAAAATGGGAATTCTCGGTTTGAGGTCAATTTCGACTACAGTCGAAGACGGTATCTAGAGGGTTAAGGCGGCCCTGCGTTGACATAATAGG
The DNA here is from genome assembly GCF_011630105.1 of Anneissia japonica. NCBI lineage: Eukaryota > Metazoa > Echinodermata > Crinoidea > Comatulida > Comatulidae > Anneissia > Anneissia japonica. The sequence goes on from NW_022692196.1 coordinate 351,519, forward strand.
TGTGATTTGGCTCTTAGTCTGGACCCTTCATCTATACAATTACCTTTCTTTGCCCGCTTTAATTCAAATTCTGGTTTCTCCACTGTTATGCCTATAGTTGAGTTGAGCTAATAAATGTTGTAGTTAGTTTTTAAAGTGTTAAGATTTGACATTTCTTATCTGTTAGTTGACGAGGATAGTATTTTCTTGTCCCAATTTTCAGTTGAATGCAAATAATGTATTACTTCAAAGCTAGCATTTCAAATATTCAGTTTTATTGTTCGAATTTTATTAGCTCACAGAGACAGAATAACGACCGTAAAAAAATGGACTGAACAGTTTGCTATTACTATGAGACATTTAGACGTGGAAAGCAATGAAATATTAAAATAATGGTTGCGTATTGAAGCTGACAATTGGATGCTCTTTTTTTTATTTGGTAAATTACAATTCACAATTTACCTATGCTCTTTTTTTTATTTGGTAAATTACAATTCACAATTTACCTTTGCCATTAAAGGAATTTTAATTAAACTAAAATTATCTTTCTATTGTTCAGACTATAGACTCATAATCAACTAGACTTGTCATTAAATAGTACTTGAGTATGATCGTTTGATTTGACTTTTTTTGGAACGTTGGACATACAAAATACAATAATAAACTTGTCACAAAGAATTTTGAGGATGAAACATAAAATGCCAAAGGTTAAGTGGCACAAAGTAAATATTGTATTTTATTGGATTTGAACTAGTGACCTTGCAAACTGAGGAAAACTGCCCTAGTTTGTAACCATTCTAGTTTGCAATTGTTGTTCCCAGTATAGTACATTATGTTTGCTCAACTAAAATATCTCAAACTTCTCCATTTGAGATGGCTTTTTGAAGTCTTACCAAAGTGACAGGAAAGAGAAAATCTCTATGGTTTATTACTCCAATAAATGTCATCATAAACTAAACTTATGTACAGTGAATTCATCCATTCCATATTTTGGTATTGAACACTGGAGCTGATCAAATTTAAACATTTAAGAAAAGGGTTGTAGAAATTATGTTGATGGACTCAGCTTGCAGTGCCCACTAGATTAGAAGAGCTATTAAAAAAACAACGGAAAAAGTTGGTAATATCGTTTGTAGGTGTCACTATTTCATGTTTCCACCAACACCCTCTCTAGACAAGCATCAGCATAATATAAAAAAAGTTAGTTCAGTATAGCAACTTTTAATTATGAGAATAGCCTTGTAGAAGGTGTGAACATGCAACATAATCGCAAAGTTGCTTGGAGGTGTCAGAGACATGAAGAACTGAAGGCCAATTTGCAGACTGCCATAATGTATCTTAATTTGAGTCGATCTCTGATTACAATTTTAGTTTTGAAAGAAAATATCTTCATTATTTAGGATTAGACTAAACATCACCTTAAAATGAAATGTGAGAATTTCAAGAGTCGTAAGAACAAGGAAAGGCCTGTGAAGTTGAAAAACATTAGATAAGCGCTACATGGTATTTCACTGTTTTTCATTAATTATCTCTGAACATAGCCTAGAACATAGCTGTTGGGTGTCTGTATGAGATTGGTTTAATAGTGGCTTTTGGGTAGACAATGTGTAGACTGCAGGGTAATGTTTCTACAGCCAAATCCCACTTGGCTGGTGTTACATTCCCTATTGTCTAAATGGTATACTAAATAGATGCAGAAATAATTATGTGCAACAGAATTCTTACAAAATAACTTTTCAAAACTTATAGCATCTCAAACCGTAAGTTTAAAGCCTGCAGTTAATTGTGGTCTTGTAGGCATGTAAATTTTTACATAGGGTCTTCTGGGCCAACCGTTTATTTTCATGATCATATGATTTGGAAATTTATTAAAGGATTATAAAAATTAATTGTAAAAGCTGAAATCCAACTGGTCATCTGAAAATCTTTCGTAAACTAATATTTTGCAAATTCATGATGTTTCTACATGTATTTACTTACTGTACTGTATTATTGTTAGCCTCACAGAAGTTGCGATGGGTATCACCATGCCCAGTAAATAATGGTAAAATACAATTAAAGTCGCATTCCAGAAGGTAAAACAAAACAAAAAACTGGAGGAAAAGGTTTAAAAAAGGTCAATTATTTCACCTTTTCTTCAAGTTTTTTTAAATACGGTAATTTACAAAAATCTGTATCTCATTAGCAATTCCAGAATTTTCCATCAAACACACTTTTTGTGTCTTAGAAAAATCAGTTGTACAACAAATTGTTTTTTTTTTCTGCGGAGCCTGGAAAAGTTCATTTAACCAGATCATCCGGAAGTGGCATCTACCAACTTGAGAACCTGTGGAAGATGCAATCACCTGCAAGGACTGTTGCTTAGATGACAGCATCTTCTGCAGCTGTTGCACGTGTGACAATAATTTCTGACAGCGTTTCCTCATAATTGATTCTTCCCAACTTTAAAGTGACCATTCAAAAGCGATCATTCGCAAATGCGAAAATAAGAAACGATGACAGAATGTCTTCTTTAGGTGGTTAATCTTCAAAAATGTATTTGGAATACCAGTCAAGCAGGATCACCATATAGCTAATACTGTATAAGACTTTTTTTTTCACTTAAAGATTCACTTGTTTTTGACAAGATAAAATCTCAGAGATGAAACATGAGATGTACAGATTGAAGTGTCTAGTTGTCTAGGGTATTGTTTTGTCATCCTCAATAAAACCAGATTTTCTACTTTTAGACATTTATTATTTTAAAGAGATATGCCAGTCTGTAATGCTGTAATATAAAAAAGAGTCCAACATTTGTGTTAAAATATTGAATAAGCTCATTTAAATCAAATTAGTTATAAACTTCTAAATGCTGGTACACTGCATTTTGCTGATTTTACATACAGTTTGAACATAAGCTTCACAATTCTAGGTATTTAATTTTATCACAAATATCCTTACCAATGAAATATTTGATTCTTTTTATAATCATTAATGTACCTGTATGTAAATTATAAATATGTTTCATGTTTAATATAAATTACCGTATTTCATTAGTTTGTAGTACACAACAAATCTGGTATACAAGTTTTATTAATAATTGTGTTTTTTAAAAAGAAGCTCAGTGTTCTTATTTTGATTGCCATTTCCAGCCTCAAAAATGTTCTTTTTTGTTCTTTATTTTACACACTTTTCAAATTATTATTGTATAGCTGCTGTACTGTATTATAGAGGGAATTACATAGTCATACAACTACTGCAAATGTGGTACAGATAAGATTTGTTGGTTTTTTCTATTTTTTTTTTATTTTTTTACCTCAGCCTCACTTTGTTCCCATTCTGTTCTTAGTTTTTAACCAATTTCAGCCATTTTGGTGTTCTATAAAATATGTTCTTATTAAAAAGAAAATTATATTGATTTATTGATTTGCTGGGTTTTAATAAAGTTCCAAATTACAGTTGAAATCTGTGTTGGAGTTTTGCATCAGTGAGTTTTAATGGTTTGCATTAATCAGCCTTGATATAATCATGATAACAAGTAATGCAATTTCTGGGATCATCATACTGATTGGCTAGGGAGTCTGATTACAGTCGCCATAGTGATAAGACAGCAATGGATTGATGGTGAAGGACATTTTAATTTTGATGGCGAAGGCAATTTTTTTAGAAAAACAAAAACTTGTGCGCAGCGCAGTCTTAAAAAGATGAAATGTTCATGGAGATATCCCTTCTGCGGTGAATTTTGGTGTATACTGTACATTCAGGTGGAGCTAATATGTATGTCATGGAGTCTGACAAACTCTGGCTGAGGCAACAGGATCAGGAGTGAGACCCTAGTGGTGTCAAGTGGCTAATCCTCTTGGCACCAAGAGAATTTTCCGCCTGAGCCCCTTGGCCTTCACTTGCCACTGCTCTGGTATTCCATTACTGTATTATGTAGCATCATAGTACAGTATATGATATGCTGTATACCTCCATATCTTATGATAGACAACCCCAGCTTCAGTCTTCTAATCTTCACTCGTACCAGAAAGGATCTACCACACCTGATGTATTATACACCAACGCTAAAATGTGTTATGGTTTTATTTTGAGTTGCGACCCCATGTTCGGGAACCGTAGCCATTAGGTACTAGCTACATTTTGGTATTATGTCCTTGGAGAACAATTTAAGTTCCGAAATCTGTAGAGTGTTTTCAAAATGTTGAAGCTGAAACTGTGTAAATTATCTTGCAAGGCTGTGCTAGACGGATAAACTTGCTTCCTGTCTATTTAACAAATCAAATCTCTTCCAACTATGTAAACAGAACAAGAGCACATTCAAAACACAAAGAGTTGCGAGTTAGAAATGATTTTATTTCTTATTGTTAACATTATTATATCCAATGTTATTAAGCACCACTTAGCTAGACAATTTAAAGTAATTTAAAAGTAATTATAATATACCTGCATTAAACATTGTTCTCACGCTTTTAACAATATTTCTCACACTTCTTCTTGACAATTTCTTATTCATAACTTATAAAAATATATTTGTGTTATCCATCAATTTATAAAAATATAGTAATTTGAGTGCATACTACTACTGGGGTCCCCAGTTAGAAGAAATCCCTTACCGGGAGTCTAATGAGCTTTCTTATATTTAATTTTATTTTGTTGTGCACGGCGATACCCATCGGCACTGACCTGCGTGAGACAATTGTCAACAAAAGGAGTAAAAATACACAAATATTATGAATTTTCTTGGAGATTCTTGCTAGCTTGCGGGTGTGCGTCAGGCCGTCCCGATTTCCGGGAGGCGTTTACCGCAAGTTTCGGGAGACTTGGGACCACTGATACTAGGCCTGTAGTTATTTAGAAGTTGCAAAAGGAAAACAGTGAATCACCAGGCGTTTTTGTGGCCTATAAATTTCTGTAGTAAGTTTGTTGGTCAAGTGCTCGTCATCCTCTGGAGGTGTAGGGAAGTCTTGTATGACACTGAACTTCTATTCTGGCTCACCGTTGAGTGTAGATAGTTGTGATTAGAGAGATGCTATCATACATAACTGCTTTCATCTTTCTGTAGCTTCTATTATTTTTTTTTTTTTCTTAAGAAAATAATTAAATGATAACATATTTTACTACTGTAGTGTTCCTGAAAATATTACAATTAGGCAGTCATTTGGTATCATTTTAGCTTTATTTAGACATAAAACTGTTGTTCCATAACAAAATGTCTTCATTCAAAATATCTAACAAGTGAAATTGTCATTTATTTGATAAGATCTTTACGATTTAAAGACTTTTTCTTGCTTAGCGAGATCATGTGATTTAACAAACTTGGCATAGTCGCATACAAAATCAGCCCCAGGATAATGTAAAGGGGAAAAAAAATAAGCCTTTTAGATATTAATTGGTTTGAATTGAAGTACTTATTAGCCTCGTGGGACAAATAGCTCTGTAGCTATTTTGATATTTTGTGATGGTAATAAAAAATGAACACTCCGTATTACCTTATTTGACGAAATATAAAACAAGCTCTTATCTTTAGTTTGAGCATCTCAAGTTTCTACATTTTCTACAACGTACTAATGTACGCAACAAATTCTTTAAAAAAAATAAAGGTAAATTTCCAGAATTTTACAGTCATCATACAAAATTACTTTCATGGAAATCTATGGACAGCCATTCTGGACAATTTTTACCCTTCTTTCACGGTGCTAACATAGTAGAACCCCTATTAATGGGATAACTTTGGGACCAAAAAAGTGTCCCCTTAATAGGGGTGTCCCCAAAATAGGGGTACCCCTATTCAGGGGACACTAATCAAATACCTGAAATTTTCCCCTTAATAGGGGTTTTTGGCATGTTTTGTTATAACTATGACATACATTCTTTATAATCTTATTTTTATTAACATAATCAGTTACAGTAGAATTACAACTATTTTATAGCAATAATTGCAAAGCAAACACAATTCATTTATAATATGAATTTAGCAGTATGTGATTAAAACTACAATAGTTTTATATGTTCTCAATATTGTTTCATGATGCAATGTTAATGACCGAAATGTTCTTCTTTCTTTAAGTATTATGGTATGAATTAGAATTCTATGAAATTACACAAAAAAGGAAGAAAAAGAAATCCCCATGATTGAGATTAAAAATTGACAAGTTTGGTTTATTGAAGTACATTAACACATGCAGTAGGACTTACTGATATTTACTCTAAGGATCTGGGGAGAAAATTATGGTTTATTGCTCAAATTTCAAAATTTAATTTTTATTTCAATTTATTTAGAAAATTTCTGGAAGTGAGAAGTAAAGTAGTAGGCCTACAATAACTTTAAAAACAACAAAACAATTTCATTTAAACAGAAAATTTCATTACATAGGCCTACACCAGAATACTTGAAATATAAATCAAGGAAACATTTGGCAAATTTTTAAAATACAAAATTCAATCAAATCAATATAAGGAGAGAACAGAACACCACTTCAACAGATACAAGCAAAACAACAAACTAGGCCTACTGCCAAACAAATGCAGGTTATTTTACTTGATTCAATTTGATTCAAAATTCTTTTTGCACTTAATTTTCAGTTAAAATATTATTGTTGTTGTTGTTGTTGTTGTTGTTGTTGTTGTTGTTGTTGTTGTTGTTGTTGTTTATTATTGTTGTTAATTTATTATTATTATTTTTTTTTAAATTTATTATATTATTATTATTATTATTGTTATTATTATTATTGTTATTATTATTATTATTATTATTATTATTATTATTTATTACATAGTTTGTAGCAGCAGTTTGGCGCAGCGGTTCAGGTTTGGGCTTTCATTCATAAGGTCGGGGTTTCGAGTCTCCCCTGTGCAGATTCGCTTGTGTCCTTGGGCAAGGCACTTTAGCTACATTGCTTCAGTCCACCCAGCTGTATCAATGGTTACCAGCAAACTGCTGGGGATTAACATGTGATGGACTAGTGTCCTGTCCAGGGGGAGTACAACTCTCATCCGCTTCACACTACAGAAACTGGAGATAAGCTCCAGCCCAATGAGCCCCAGTGGCTCGGAAAGGCTTTAGTTTTTAGTTTACATAGTCTAACAAAAAGCTAGTATGGAAGCTGGCCTAGGTCTACAGAGTCTTGTTTTTTAATCTTGTATTGATTATTGCCAATATTGAAGATTGGAGAGGTATCTTGTTATTATATTTTCATGTTAAAATATATTTATGATAGTGAAAGAAAAAAAGCTGTATTTTTTTCTTCATACCATATTGTGCAGTGTCAGAAACATAGAGGTACAAGAAAATTATTATAAATTTGTATCATACTAATAATAATAATATGAATATTTATATAGCACACAGTCTGCCTCAAATAATGAGTACCGTACTCGCGTGAATAAGCGCCCCGTTTGAATAAGCGCCCCTTTCGAATAATCGCCCCTCCTAACGTGAAAATTTCCTTAAGCGCCCCGTTTGAATAAGTGCCCCCTTCTAATTTGAATAAACTCCCCCTTCTAATTTGAATAAACGCCCCCTCAATAATTCAATCAATTCTGGACTGTGGATGTTGGCATGATTTGAGGTGTGGAGTGGAATCACATTCTCCTTTAGTCAATATCAAAGTGAGGATATTTATCTTGGATAGATGAGAGCTCCCTGGACAGACAGTATATTTCCAACTTTCATCTTCTTATATTTTTCTATAGCCTATTCCTACATGCTTTTCCGACAATTTGCACCACACATTCTCATCTGAGTTTTCAAGAAAACCTGCATTGATCATGCAATCCTGCTAATCTCAATCGGCCGATAGCCAACAAGCTCTAACCACCACCACTAATTTAATCTGCTATTCTGCTGTTATGTAATAATGTACTCACAACATTCTTGTCATGAAAAGCCATGCTATCTAGACGATTATCTTTTTTTGCCCCCGCACAACCATTCGTAATTTGCGGTTTCCTAATGTCCTTATATAGGCCTAATCATTTTTCATTCAAAATGTGCTTCTTGAATTTAATAAGTTCTCATAATGACCCCTCGATTTTCAATTATTTTAATAAGCGCCCCCTCAATTTCCACTCTGTTTTGATAAGCGCCCCATTCGAATAAGCGCCTCGTTTGAATAAGCACCCCTCAAAAAGTGCAAAAAAAATATTTTAAGCGCCCGGGCGCTTATTCGCGCGAGTACGGTATGCTCACAGCCCTTATTTATGAATTCCCAAAAAACTTCTGGAATTGAAACTGTGTTGCTCTCTGTATGTGGCCTTATATTGTATACAATATAGAAGAGTTAGCTTTCTTGTATTCCTTCTTCATTTCCTTACTATATGCAAATGGTTAGAATGAAAACAAATTTACTTAATCTTTATATTACAGTAATGTAAACTAGAGTTACTTACAAGTATTTGTTTTTCTTAGTATACTGTCTTTCATTTGCCTATCCAAATCTTTAAGATGAAAACAAATTTGCATTGTCCTGAAATTTCATTAGTGTAAAACATACTGTAGATGCCTTTCCAGCAGTTCTTGGCCATGTTTGTACAAATGTCATATAATTCTAATATAATATCACATATTGTAAAGGACAGTTCAAGTCACATGGCCAAGCCATAAGGCAGGGGCACCGTTCCCGGTTTCGGATTATGGAACCACTTCTTCTCAGATAAGGACTTAAACTGTTCCGGTGTACACAGCTCATGTGTACATTAAAGACCCATTTCAAAAGTTTCGGAAGAGTACAGAGCTACCCCTATGCTATGGTTTATTTTAGCCCCTGTTGTGAAATGATATGGACACATAACTACTAGAAAGCGCCTCTTACTGGCGGCTAGGTAGTCACGGACCACACCCATACCGTTACGCATTTCAGCACAATGATTCTGCTAGTTATGAGTTATTATCCTACCCTTACATTCAGTTGCTTTTTTAGAATTTTTTTCTCTATTTTCCTAACTAGTCTTTCCCCAATTAAAGACCAATTATGGGACCGGAGGCTTTCAAGGTCTCTATCAGCTTTGGTCTCTAATTAGAATAATATTAATGAAAAAACAAACACCAGCTTATTTGGGAACACAGGAAAGTGGTCTTTTAATTGGAGGTTGTCTTTGATTGGATAGGTCTTTAATTAGAGGGAGACCTTTACTATTCATCTGACACTATTTTGATGGGAACCACATTTGGCATTTCTCTGTACACAAGCTATAGGCTTCTTCCATATTGATATTAATAGTCAAATTTTAATTGAAGAGTTTCGTAAGATCTTAAACGAATTAGAATAGCAGTCATCAAAACTGCAAATCATGTTTAATTTTTTTTTTCGTTCCAGACATAAAATGGTGATTTTGACATTTGCGAGCCAACTATAGAATCTCTTCTGCTTTATAAATCAAAATTAATTTTACCAATTCCTGCTCTAGATGTACCATCTGTCATAAACATATGGAAGAGTCCTAAAAAAATCAATTAAAACACTGAATATGTTATTTAAATTAATCGACTTCTATGAATATCAACTCCCTCTGACATACAGGTTGAACAAATACATTTCATACCGATTAACTGGCATTTTGCTGTAAGAATTCTTTGCAGATGATTTAATTAAAAATCTATGCAAATAATACAAGGAATAACTTATAATTTATTTTAGACCTTCTAGGATACGTCACCCTCCATAAATATGGTTTTAAAAAATACCAAAAAAGACGATAATATTGTGTCATGTACTACTGGTACATACTGTACTGTGAATGAGCGAACTTAACATGTATTAACTTTCATGTAAGATGCCCCACTTTGGTATAGCCATAAGATTATGAGTTTTTGTACACTATGCAAGCCCGAGATAATTTGAACTAAAAACGGTTGAAATGTGCACTGTGCTATCAAAAGAATTGTAATAGTTGTTTAATAATCAATATTTAAATCACTATTTAATCAAGTAACTCTTATTATGATTTTTTAATTTTGTATTGTTAAGACAAAGTGCTAAAAGCATTTTAGTTCAAAGAGTAATAATTATATAATTAAAAAACCTTATTAAATTTTATTAAATGGCAAAGTGCACAGAAACACAGTATGTTGAAATTACAAGAAAAATATCAACAATATTTATAATTAATTATATATTTATTACTTGCTGGTTGAAAAAGAACCCATATGGAGCTCTACCAACGGCCAACCAATAAATATAAATTCAGTAATTTGTATAATGAAGAAGGATACTGTGTGGTTTGAACTTATTTATTTATTCATTCCTTATTTTGGCATATTGGTCAAAAGATTGCTAATAGTGAACTTAATCATTATTGAAGTGGCAACCCCTTACATAAGATGCTCTACATATCATTTCTTTGTGGTTATTAATGTTATTTACTGGTTCTCTAAATGTCATGCAATTCATAATCAGAATGAAATGAAAATATAATAAAATGCTAGTTTTTAATATTGCAAGTTTTGTTTTTATGAATATTAAATATCTTATAAGCTCAGAATTGTGATAATATTATATTAAAATTGGTTACTTTATGTCAGAAGGCAAGCTTCTTAAAGCTTGGTTTCCATAAAATCGCTACACTGTCACTACAGTGATTCCATTGCAATCTTTACACTGCGCAGCACTTCCCTGACGTAATCGGAAAGGCTTCCCGATTCGACTGACAATCAGCATCATCGGAAGCTGCCGGTGATAATGTGTAGCGATTGTAATGGAAACCAAGCTTTAACCACTAAATGCTGTATAACTCTTCTGGTGGATACCTTATACTTGGTAAAGAAACAACAGGACAGTGGTCCAGGGTGCTAGAAAACCCAACAGATGAGAAAATATAATTCTCAGCTAAATTGTATTACTACAAATATAACTTAGAAGAATCTAACATACAGTAGTATACAGTAATTTATAATATTTTTTTTTCCCTTCATAGGTCCTTGAAAATGGTGAGAAAGACAAGGGGCGGGGCATTCACATTCTGGTTTTGAACCAAGCCACCGGTAGTGTGATGGCTAGCCGAGTGTTTGACACATACACAGCGCACGCCGACGCATCCATGGTCCTGTTTCTAAACATGATTTCCGATGGAAGGATCATTATTCTTACAGTGAAGGTAAGACTTCATCAAAGAAGTTACAAGTGAAGAGTACATAAAATTAAACATTGTGCACATTTTTGGGGAAAAAAATGTCATACTGTACATATAAAAATGAGTAACATTAATCAGAAATCAGTTACTATTAAAATTACTTAGATTTGATCTATACATGTTTAGTCCCTAATTGAAATTGTCTTGTCTGATTTGCGACATATATTATCATTTTTTGCCAGAGGATTTCTTAATGAAAGATTACAGGAAATATATTTATGAATGTTGCGAAAAAAAAGTTATATCAATTATTAAAATTTGCATGTTAATGATAATATTTATTTGGCATTCAAGAAAAAATACAATTTACCAGCAAATAGAACAAAACAAATTTGCACTCTTTCCTCTTTACTTACCTCTAAACAAAAATACAAAATTTTTACATCAACAAACAACACATTGATAAAAATAACCAAAAGGCAAAATCACAAAAAAAAAAAAACCAAAAAAACAATCGGATAAAAAATAAGGAAGCAATAAACAGTTAATAAATAGTCAGTACATTGATGTTATCAAATTTTGTTTGTCAGACATTTCTTTCGACATATTTGATCAGTCAAATCATGTGAGTTTGTAAAGTGGACCAATGCTCAACTACAGTAATACTATAATTTAATAATAATATGTAGGTTTTCAAAAAAGAAATTATATTCAAATCTAAGTAAGAGAGTGCCATTTCCAGCCACCTAAAGGTGCCATAATCATAAATTGTCTTACCTCAACCCCACCCATTTGTCAAAGTCCCTCCTTGGGCCCCCTCTTTTTTGAATTTGTGGATCCACCACTGAAGTGGATTATTTATGTGTAGTATAAATTTAAAGTCCAAAAATAAATACAAGATACTGCTACAAGTTTACACATTCCTGCCTCACATCATAGCATTCATTTCCTAAATTTCACAATTTTATTTTTAACTGTACATTTATTACTTTTCATGTGATGAGGAGTGTTTCTAGTTTCTTGATGAAAGCATTCCAAAGTTGAAATATTTTAGAATAAGTTCGCAAGTTTAAATTCTGCAAAGCTACTATGATGATACTGTATTTAAAAATAAAACTGATTCTTGAATTCCACACGCTCATTTGAATAAATGAATTTGAGCTAATGGTTAAAAATTGCCATCAAATCAGTTTCCTGAGCTAAATAAATGTTACCATCTATGGTAAAATTTTGTAAACCTTCAAAAATTCAATTAGAACATTGCATAGTTCAAAAATATCAAATAAGTTATGTCCTTTCAATAAAACAGGTTGAAAAATTTCAATTATTTACAGACAACAAGTAGTCTTAAGTTGATTATTAGAAAATGTAAATATCTATGCAAAGGTGAACATTTGTATTTTTAGTGTCTGTTAAGAAAAATGTTTTCTCTTGTTTCTCTTTTAAATTTCTAATTAAAAGGTAAGAAAATTAATATGAGGCTTGCTATCCTAAAACCATGCAGCATCCAGTGACCAAAAAATAAGAATAACTTTTTAGCAAATTCTTTTTCTTCACATTGTAAGCTTTACAATGATGGGTGATTTGGCTGGAGTCTACTTACTGTTGCCAAAATTAGTAAAAGTATAATGGCTTCTCTTTATGCTAATAGTGATAGTACGCTGGCTTTGGAATGGCAAATATCATAAAATAAAGGCTACAGTATTTGGAAAAAAACAAACTTTTTTTCAAGCCTTGTTGAGATGGTGCTCAGACTCAAGTACCCATAGAAATAGAAATACTCTCTCCCACTGGCTGGATTATAAAAATATTAAAATAAATCAACCAAAAAAAAAAATGTTTTGAAATGCAGTTAACCAAATAATAAAGATAGACAAGAGAAACAATTAAAAATGCCAAGGTTCCAAGATGTATGTAAATTTATTCCTATTGTGCTTTTATTATCTTGTTAAACTCTATTAGAAACATGAATTATTCATGTTTGGGTTCATTAATTATTCATGTATCTAATTTGCATAATGACTGCCACAAAATTGCCTGTTTTCATTAGTGGCATGTGTTGTCAGATTCATCATCACATGCTTCTTTTGTCACATGATTACTACCCTCATATGCAAATTCATATCTAGGTTATGTAATTAATAATCTTTCATGTAATGTTTTTAAATCAAGTGCCATTCTTTAATATGCAAATCAGTATTTTAATCTGTCTCTTATACACATCTAGATGTGTATAAGAGACAGACATTGATGTTATCAAATTTTGTTTGTCAGACATTTCTTTCGACATATTTGATCAGTCAAATCATGTGAGTTTGTAAAGTGGACCAATGCTCAACTACAGTAATACTATAATTTAATAATAATATGTAGGTTTTCAAAAAAGAAATTATATTCAAATCTAAGTAAGAGAG